>NC_025686.1:4674164-4677228 GCF_000633955.1 Camelina sativa
GATTTTGTAAAGAGATCTGCTGCGTTGTCACTTGATCGGATATATTGGATATTGACTTCCTTGTTCTTCTCGAGTTCTTGAGCGTAGGAGAAGAATCTTGGAGGAATATGTTTTGTTCTGTCGCTCTTGATATAACCTTCTTTGATTTGAGCGACACAAGCTGCATTGTCTTCGTATAGTGTCGTTGGCTCCTTACTGCTGACCATTCCACTTGCATCTTTTATATGGTTTGACATGGATCTGAGCTATACACATTCTCTGCATGCTTCATGAAGCGCTATTAGTTCTGCGTGGTTCGAAGAGGTGGCGACCAAAGTCTGTTTTTGTGAACGCCACGAGATTGCAGTTCCTCCAATTGTGAAAACGTATCCAGTTTGGGATCGAGATTTATGTGGATCCGATAAATATCCTGCATCTGCAAAACCAACTAGACCAAACACAGAGTTTCTACGATACGACAATCCAAAGTCAATCGTACCTTAAAGATAGCGGAATATGTGCTTAATTCCATTCCAGTGCCTGCGGGTAGGAGCTGAGTTGTATCTTGCAAGTAAATTAGTTGCAAATGCAATGTCTGGTCGGGTACAATTTGCAAGATACATAACTCCACCGATAGCACTCATATAAGGTACTTCGGGACCAAGTATTTTTTCATTCTCTTCACAATGTCTGAATGGATCTGTATCAACATTCAGGAACCTACCAACCATTGGAGTACTCAAAGGAGTCGCTTTATCCATATAAAAGCGCTTTATAAATCTTTTTCGTATAATTTGACTGATGCACAAATACTCCATTTTGGAGATGTTCTATTTGAAGACCGAGACAAAATTTTGTCTTTTCAAGATCTTTCATTTTGAACTCTTCTTTCATATGAGTTCTAGCATCATCAATCTCCTTTTGAGTTCCAATTATATTGAGATCATCAACATATACTGCAATGATCACAAATCCCGATGAGGATTTCTTTATAAAGACGCAAGGGCATATTTCATTATTTACATACCCTTTCTTCAATAAGTGATCGCTTAAGCGATTATACTACATGCGTCCGGATTGCTTTAATCCGTAAAGTGATCGCTATAATTTTACTGCATATATCTCATTAGACTTTTCCTTTAAAGTCTCAGGAACCTTAAATCCTTATGGAATTTTCATGTGTATTTCATTATCCAATGATCCATATATATACGCTGTCACTACATCCATAAGGTACATTTCTAAATTATTAGAAGTTGTTAGACTCATGAAGTACCTGAATGTAATTGCATCCATGACCGGAGAATATGTTTCCTCATAATCAACTCCCGGCCTTTGAGAAAAACCTTGTGCAACAAGTCGGGCTTTATATCGTGTTATCTCATCTTTCTCATTTCTCTTTCTCACGAAAACCCACTTGCACCCAACAGGTTTTATATCATTAGATGCAGTGACAATAGGTCCGAAGACATTTCTTTTATTAAGGGAGAACAATTCAGTTTGCATTGCACTTTTCCANCCTTTCTTTATGGCATAATCAGGGAATTGTGATTTTAACCTGATTATTTGGGAAATGAATTTTGTGAAAGCCGTATTTCGTGTTGTCAAAAGACACACATATGACCATCTACTAGATGCGTCAATCATTACCATAAAATAACGAAATGGCCCGCATGAAGGGTGAATAGGTCCACATATATCACCATGTATTCTCTCTAAGAATATTGGCAATTCATTCCCGACTTTGGTTGGCGATGGCCTAATTATGAGTTTTCCTTGAGAACATGCATCACATGAAAACTCACCAGAACAATAAATTTTCTGGTTTTTTAACNGCCAAATTTTGTAAATGTACAATTTTCTGAACTTCCAGCTCACGTTGATTCGTAGGGGGATCAAGATGTACCAAAGATGGTGTATTCCATGTAATCTCTTTTGGTACCTGTTTAATTCCTCCCCCTAACGCTGGAAATTCATCTTCATTAAAATGACAATCAGAAAAACGTGCTGTAAACATATCACCAGTTTGTGGTTCAAGATAATTTATGATACTCGGTGATGCATAATCGACGTATATTTCCAATCTTCTTTGTGGCCCCATTTTTGTTCTTTGCGGTGGGGCAATAGGAACATAAACCGCACATCCAAAAACACGGAGATGAGAAATATTTGGTTCTTGACCAGACGTTAATTGTAAAGGGGAATATGTATTGTATGCACTTGGTCGTATTTGGACCAACGCTGCAGCATGCAATATAGCATGACCCCATATAGAAATTGGGAGTTTTGTTCTCAATATCAACGGTCTAGCAATGAGTTCTAACCGTTTAATCAAAGATTCAGCCATGCCATTTTGTGTATGAACATGAGGGACCGGATGTTCAACATCAATTCCCATTGACATACAATATTCATTAAAAGCTTGTGAAGTGAATTCACCAGCGTTATCAAGCCTTACTTTCTTTATGGCATAATCAGGGAATTGTGCTTTTAACCTGATTATTTGGGAAATGAATTTTGCGAAAGCCGTATTTCGTGTTGTCAAAAGACACACATATGACCATCTACTAGATGCGTCAATCATTACCATAAAATAACGAAATGGCCCGCATGAAGGGTGAATAGGTCCACATATATCACCATGTATTCTCTCTAAGAATATTGGCAATTCATTCCCGACTTTGGTTGGCGATGGCCTAATTATGAGTTTTCCTTGAGAACATGCATCACATGAAAACTCACCAGAACAATAAATTTTCTGGTTTTTTAACGGGTGGCCATTAGAATTTTGCACAATTTTTCGCATCATGATTGAACCAGGATGTCCAAGTCTCTCATGCCATATCTTAAACGTATTAGTAAACTTTGAGTTTACCGTAACATACGATGCGAATACATTTATTTTTGTGCAATATAATCCAGAGGATAACATTGATAATATATGTTTTTCCTCAGATTTGATGCAAAGATATTCAATGCCATTCTTATTCATAGTCTCTATATGATATCCATTTCTTCAGATATCTCTGAAACTTATCAAGTTTCGTTGAGACTTAGGGGAATATAATGCATCTTTTATTTCAAA
>NC_025686.1:4679356-4682661 GCF_000633955.1 Camelina sativa
TGTATGATTAAATGTTTTATTTTTGGATTAATTGAAAATATATTTTTTTAGTTTTACATTTAAAGTGTGAGTTATATTTATTTTATTTAATATGTTTTATTGGTAGTTTAGTTAAATTTTTGGTGAATAAGTTTTTGGACAAGTTTTAGTTTTACAGTAGTTGTGGAAAAAAGTTTTAGGAGGTATCCTACTTTATTATATAAGAAAGTTTAATTTTAAAGTGTAAGATTAAATGACTTATTTGTGGATTAATTGAAAATATATTCTTTTAGTTTTATGTTTAAAGTGTGAGTTATATGTATTTGATTAAATATGTTTTATTGGTAGTTTAGTTAAAATTTTGGTGAACAAGTTTTTTGGACAGGTGTCAGTTTTATAGTTGCCATATGTCAAGCTGTGAAAGAATGGAGATGTCGAGATTCCCTTCGACTCGGCTGATTCAAAATCTCGCAAAATTGAACAGATAAGGGGGGAAGGGGTGGGAAAGAGAGAGATGCAAGGAAGAGGAGAAGTCGGAAGTCATAGATTCCGTCAGTTTTTATTCGAGAAGTCGACAAAATTATGTGGCCCATTAATGATTTACATATCAATTGGCTTAAACATGAGATAAAACATTATTAAAAAAAAAACAGAGAATTCAGAAGTGCCATGTGGCAGATAGATAGAGCTTGTTAGAAGTGTAACCCTACTTTATTATATTCCCCTTGGCATTGAAAAATTGGCTTCGCCAAAGCCAGTGGCGTACCCAGGAATTTTTTTCACCCAGGTCAAACCATAGTAAAAAAAATTCTTTCATATTAAAAAAAAATACAATGTCCAAGAAAAACATCTTACAATAGCATTCTACGATTCTTCATGTTCTGAAATCTTTTTGTCACAGTCTCATTTGTAATAGTATTGAACACATCTTTTTCGATAAAACAAACTAAACAATCATTCAAAAATTCATCTCCAATCCGATTACGTCGATGCGTCTTTATGAATTTCATGGCTGAAAAACATCTCTCAACAGTTGCAGTAGCGACCAGCAAAATCAAAACCAACTTCAAAAGCCTGTAAACCAAATGATATGACATATGTTTTCGTGTTTCCACCAACAATCGAGCAAGGTCCCCTAGATTCTTCAAATTAGAAAATCTGTCATCATTTCGTACATTATCAATGTAGATAGATAATTCTTGCTCAAGAGATATGAACTCCCCCGAACTAAAGTCATCTGGATAGAACTTAGATAACCTCAATAACTTTGAGTGATCAAACTCAGAAAATGCATCAATGGGAGATAGAGAAGCAACACAAATAAGAAATTCAGTGTTCACCTCATTAAAGCGGTCGTTAAATTCTTGAAGCTGCATATCCAAGACAGCATATAAGCAATTGACCTTGTAGTGATGCATATTTGATACTCCTGTTTTTTTCTTCGTCTCTTTGGGTCAACAAAATCTGCCTCCATCTCAACCGTTTCAAGCTCATGTTTCTCACAAAATGAAGAAACTTTCATCATGAGAGAATTCCACCCATCATCCTTAAACAATTGAAGTTGCCTCTTAGTTGATCCTACCAATGACATAACATTTAAAATATCTTGATCTTGTCTTTGTAGCGCCATTGACAAATTCTCTGTGAGTCCTAAAAGGTGTATCATAATTTGCAAATAAAACACAAAATCAAAGCTATGCAAATAGTTAAGGAGACCATTTGCTTGACGTCTTTTCAAGTCATCTACACCTTCATTCTCAATGTACTCGAGCACCTCGATGATAGAAGAAAATAACTCAATCAATCGCACTAGAGTTCTGTAGTGAGAATTCCAACGGGTGTTTCCTGGTCTTTGAAGAGAGATCTCTTGATTCAACCTTGTTCCAGTACTTCTTTCACCATTATTAATTTCTTCTTGAATCTTTTTTCTGTGACTCTCTCGGATCAGATCTTTTTTTTTGCATGAAGCTCCCACCACATTCAACAAGAGAGAAATCATATCAAAAAAGTCTCCAACATTAAAATGTTTTTTTGCAACTGCTATAACAACTAACTGAAGTTGATGAGCAAAACAGTGGACATAATATGCTGATGTGCTTTCCCTCATAATTAATGCTCTTAATCCATTGAATTCGCCTTTCATATTACTTGCTCCATCATAGCCTTGCCCTTTCAACTTTTTAATACTCAATCCATATTTAGCAAACAAATCATCAATAGCAGATTTCAAAGATGTTGCAGATGTCTCACTCACATGTGTAATACTCAAGAATCTCTCTTTGACTATCCCACTTTTATCAACAAATCTAAACACTACTGCCATTTGTTCTTTATCAGAAACGTCAGCAGATTCATCCACCAACAAAGCAAAAACATCATGATCAATCTCCTCAATAATAGATTTGACTACTTCCTCTGCAAAACAATGAACAATATCTTTCTGAATATTAGGACATTTCATTTGATTATTTCCAGGAGCATTATTTAAAATAACCTTCCTTACAACTTCATTCTGATTAGCAGTGTACTTCAAAAGTTCCACAAAGTTTCCTCGATTAGCAGATTTTTCAGACTCATCATGACCACAGAAAGGTAATCCTTGTCGCAATAAATATCTGGAAGCATCAACTGAAGCATTCAACCGAATACGATACTCATTTCTTGTAATATCGTCCTGTTTATGCAAAACATGCTCAATTGACTGACCTTGTTTCATCAAATTTTCACACTTCATAACTGCGTTGTTATGAAAACTATCAACATCTCCCACATGATCTGAAAAACTTTTGAAATTATTCCACCTACAGAATCAATCTGTGATAAATGCATCACTTCTCACAGCTTTCCCAGCACTATCTCTGAACAAGTAACAACACAGGCAAAAAGCTTTTTCTTCTTTCACACTATACTCTAACCAGTTTTGGTATCGATCAAACCAAGCTGGATTAAAACGTCTCGGTGTCTTTCCTATCAGAATTTGTTTAAAAGTATGCCCACGAGGTTGACAAGGTCCTCTAATCAAGTATCTCCGAATTACCTCATCTCTTTGATTCGGATGATAATCAGCTATTCTTTTTCGATCTGCTGGATCCCAAGGTAAGTCAATATCATCTGATTCACTCCGAGGTGGAGATGGTTCTTTTCTTTTATAATAGTTTTTCAAAGTGTTCATTGCTCCGAGCTTTTGACTGAAACCAAATTATGAAAACAAAATTGTCAACATTAAATAAATAAATATATATATATATATATATATATATATGTATATATATATATATATATATATATATATATACATATATATATATATATATATATATATATTT
>NC_025686.1:4683016-4705635 GCF_000633955.1 Camelina sativa
ATATATATATATATATATATGTATATGCCAAATGAATTATGATACACACAATTTTTCTTCTTTTTTTCTACACAGTTCATCAACACCAATTTAACCAAAAGTCTACACATGATCAAACAATAAATTGGTGTACGTACATGGTCAACTATTAATAATAAACAGTAAATACGAGTTCAATAAAAGAAATTTTGAACTTATTAATTATGATCACAAAAAGTTGGATTATAAATTTATAATTACAAATTGTTTACCTTTTATACAAGCACAAAATTTTATTGTAATTCTAAGACTTAACTCTTATATATTAATATATATTGAAATTTCAATACAATTTAATTAAATCATTGTAAAAACAAAATCTAGTTTTTATAAACTTACTTGATTAATCGATTGAAGAGGTCGACATGCTCTGTTCTGTTCGTGAATCGTGAGTTGGGAAGAAGAAAATTATAAAACTGAGGCACGTATGAGACAAACGTTCTTTTCTTCTTTATTTAAACTTACTTTGGTTTGACAAATATTATTAGTTAGGTTAAAAAATATGGGCTAATTTATTTCTAACTTAAAACAAAACAAAAAACTTTGTTTCATTGTGGGCTGGGCCTTCGATGTCACCATAAAATTAGGGAGGTCAAATTGCTGCAATATTTTATATTAAATTTGATTTAGACATATAAAACCTATACTATTAGAGAAATTTTCAAAATTTGACCAGGTCAGCTGACTACCCTTAACTTAACGTGGGTCCGTCGTTGGCCAAAGCCTATTATAATCTTTGCATTTCCAGATATAGTACTCATGCCTTTAGTGGAGTCATTCATTTTGAGAGAGAAGAAATATTTTTTATCTCTAAATATTGAGTGCGCAGTAGCACTATCTGCCAGACACATTTCTTCATCCTTAATCTCAAAAGTTGACATTTTCTCAAAAGAGTGATCTGTATAGAAACGATTGGATCGGTTGGAGCAGAGAGACGATCGTGCTGATAACGTGATGTAAACTATAACTATAATACACCTATATGTGTATATAATATTCTATAAAGTAAAACAAAAAAATACTAAAGAGAAGGAGAGGGAGGAGAGACTACGAGAGTGGGGGAAAGTAAAAAGCTTTATATTATTATTGTATCTCTTTCTCATGTTGTACAATTCCTATTTATAATGGAATAAAGAAGTTATGAGTCATACCACTTATTAACATAGTAATGACAGTTGTAAAAGTGTAATGACATGTGTTGATGGATTAATCATACTTGTTTTACAATAGAAATAAAATAAATAAATAAATATTATTAATCGCGAAGGTAAGTAAAGTGAGAAAAACAGAAAAAAAAAGCAAGTTTTTTTTGTTGCCTTTTTTAGAAAGAAGGGCCCATGTAAGGCCCAACAAACACGTGGACGCGTCAACTTTAAACTCCAACACGTGTCGTCTACGAAGCTTTTATTGCCTTTTGACTCATTGCCACATGTAAGTTAACGGACTAGCTTTTAGACTTTTAGTAGCTTGTTAACAAAATAACAACCACCATTAACGCTTCTAACATTTTTGATTATTAAGGACGAAACCTAATTTAACAAAATATTTTTAAGTTGTAAAATTTTTGGCCGTTGGATATGGTGAATCTGACGGCTGATTCGTGGTCTTCTCCGTTTTGTTTTATTTTCTCTTTTTGTTGTTGTCGTATTGTGTGATCGGCCAAGATTGATTAAGAAAGAAGTTTTGAAAAATAAAGGTGGTGCATTTAATAAATGGATTCTTGAGATCTTTATGTGATCCAAATTGAGAAAGAAATTTCATTACGTGAATTAACTTAAAACGCACACAGGTTTTTTAATAAAGTTAAAGTTCAAACATTAATTACAACAGGATCCACGCCTTACCAATAATATAACTCAATAGTATCATCAACATACTCTATACTAGTATTTTTACAGCAGTTTTTACTCAAAAATATTAATAAGAAAAGTTTTAGCAATTAATGCTACTAATGCAATTAATTCTGTCGACCTCTAGCAATTTTATATGGATCTCTTAGTATTTTATGGGCCTCTTGATAATTCATAATTTTAGGGCCTCCATTTATTTAGTTTACAGATAAAACAATGTCCAAAATTTCATAAGACCCGCGAAAATATACTTTTTTTCTAATAATCTAGACAAATTTCCAGAAAATGAATTTGTAAACAAAATTTCTGGAAAATTACACTGCAATAACTACGACATTAATGGTACTCTCAATTGCCAAAATGATTCTGAATACAAATGAGTAGACTCTTGATTTATCAGGCATTCAAATTTTAAAAACTTTTATTTGGTTTATTTCGGTTCTTTCTTTTAAAAAATTTTAAAAGGTTAAATACGAAAAATATTTAAAACTTTTAAAAAGTTAAATATGATAAATATTATACCGTAGATACACAATAAATATTAAAAGTTAAGATGATATAGTGTAAGTTAAAATATCTCGGGATGGGATTATATAGTGAGACGGGTTTTATCGATATTTATATAAATTAAAAAATATAAGTAATTCGGTGTTACATGGGTAAAATATTATTTTATTATTTTGTTAACACTGTCAGTATCAGAGAATGGACATATCTAATTAAATTTAAATAAATATTATATAAAAAATAAATTATATTACAGTATTATATGGTTTATTTAACAGTTATTATATAATTATAACATATTTAACCAATAAATATAATTTATATTTTAATATTTTAATTATAAATAATTTTGCTCCACGGTGTACTACGGATTCTATTCTAGTATTTTCTTAAAGAGTTTACACTACTCAAATGAACATGGTATGCTACATAAAATTTTGTGGGAATTTATTTCGAATTATTTAAATTACAAATATTTGTTTTTAAGCTACATACATGTCATCGTACAAAATATAGCATGAATAAATCACTGAAAAACAACTGTTTCCGATGTTTGTTTTGATGAACACATTGCTTAGTAAAATAACAGAATAATTCAAATTATAATGGGTAATATGATCATCACCGTTGTTTTTTTATCAATCAAAAAACATTATTTGTAACCTTCACAAATAAATGGGGGAAAATAAATCATGAAACGCTATCATAATGTAAATCTTACAACATATAGATGATCATAAAGATTTGTTTTCTTAATGAATAAACAAATTGTCATTATTTGCATTATATGAAAGTCGATTCTAAGTTTCTAACCAACAACCGGACTAAAAATCGTTTTCATGAAATAAAATACTATAATTGCTATAGAAAAATTTCCTACAAACGAATAAATGACTAATCAGTGACAAATTCATCAACTCGTTTACTTTATTAAAAATCATGAACGTGAAACTGCCTATTGGTCTTCCATTAAAAATATTAGTGGCACATTTGGTAGATAAACTCAACATGGGTGGTCTTTTTACATAAAGAAAAACAAAATTGCCTTAACCCAAAAGCCAAAAGCCAAAGCCGAAGAGAAGAAGAAGAGTCTATAAATACGAAAAACCCTCCCCGCATTATTCTTCTCCCCTCCCCTTTCTTCTCTTCCTCCCTACATTCTCGACTCTCTCTTTTTTTTTTAGGGTTTAATTTTCAATTTTCATCCCCAAAATCTCATTTCTCCACAAATTTTGTTGTTGTTTTTTTTACGTTTACATCAAAGGACTAAAAAAAATCTTCATAAGGATGAAGATTTTTACTCTCTCTCCTTCCTTTGAAGCTCATTTGAATCAGGTTCGAATTTTTTTTATTCTTTTTTTTTGGTTTTAGGATTGAATTAATTAATTTTTAACGTTTCTTGCTTAATCATTTTGAGATTTGAGGTTTTTTTTGGATCTTGCTCAGTTTTGTTTTTCTATTTTTTATTTTCTCGCACTCTGCATTTTTTAGATCTGTTTCTGTTTCCTCGTACATTACAATATTGGTTTCTGCTGCAAAAAAAGAAAAAAAAAACAGTTTAAAACAGATTCGTCGTACTTGGAAATAAAACACACGCAAATATGTCCGTACACCTAGAACTCTGCGCCTCAAAAAAATGTCGTAAAATTTTAAAGCTAATAAATTAACACCTCTATAAAGTTTATTTTATTTTGAACACCATTCCACACCTCTATAAAATTAGAAAAACAGATCTACCATCTTTTTTTCTTCTTAATCTGTATTAGACGAGTTTTTTAGTTTAGCTTCGAAGAAAATATGAAAAATCCAAGTGTTATATTAATATTGGAGATTGATTTGGCATTAAATGTTTTTGTACTTTATTATTTAGATGTATATACGTGTGATTTGTCAATTTCTCTCGAGTTATGTTTTAGAAGTTTGTCGGTGTTCTCTTTTAATATTAGTAGACCTACCCATTTAATAAAAATTTGGGTTAAAATATGTTGAAATTTCCGGTACTTGTCAAAATCACTAGTCTCACTTTTTTTTTTCTTTATTAACATGTAGAGAAAACTGATAGTAACATGAAGGTTACGACAAAACAAAACTACAAAAAATTTCAACACAGAAAACTTACTTTATTGAATTAAAAAATAATAGTATTCAGTTGTAACAGGAAAACATTATTTTCCACTAATTTTTGTTTAAAATTCTTATAGATGTTATATATTTACTGATTTCAAAACAAAGCATTAAAAAAGGACCAAATATTTACATTATAATTGACTTTGTTGATATGTTGTGACTGTGTGCAGGTTATATAATTTCTAATTGAATCTAAAGTACTATGAACAATTGGAGATTATAATGATAAGGTACTACTCAGTCAAGAACGAAGAATCATTATGTTACTGAAAAGAGATTCAAAATTTTTTCCTGAGTCGTGTTTTTTTTTCTTCTTGTTAATCAGTATTGTTTAATGGAGCTTTCACCAACAAGTAGTGACCAGAAAACAATGAAGAGATGGTTTTTTATAGACAAACGAGTTGGATGAAGTGTTAGTTAAGATAAAGAAAGCAAAAAGAATTAATAGTTCTTGCATTGAAGCATTGTTTAAACTTGTGGTTAATGAAGTTAAACTCAGACCACACATCCTCTGTTCTCAAAGATCAAGCTTCACCATCGGTTAACAAATCAAGACTCGGTATATCATCATCTAAGCTGACACCTTCTGGTAGATTCATGATGACTCAACAATGGAAGAAACCTGCGAAGGTCGATGATGTTAGATCTAATGGTTGGTTAGATGCAATGATTTCTTCTTCTCCACCACGTAAGAAGCTCATCAAAGATTTCAACGTCGAAGTAGCTCCAGAAGATGACTTTGCTCAACGTGCTTGGATGGTAATTATTTGTAAATTAAGTCTTGTCCATTCCTAATATGTTTTTTTCATATTCTCACCAAAATCTTTTGTTTGGAATTGTGTGAAACAGGTGAAATATCCTTCTGCCATTAGCTCGTTTGCACATATTGCTTCACAAGCAAAGAAGAAGAAGATCGCTGTATTTTTGGATTATGATGGAACTCTTTCTCCTATAGTTGATGATCCTGATCGTGCCATCATGTCCGATGCAGTAAATTACTTCACTATACTCTGTTCTGTTTTTTCCTGTCTACACTATGCTCAAAATATGAGTACTTTGTGGTCTTTCAGATGCGTTCTGCGGTTAAAGATGTCGCGAGTTACTTCCCAACCGCAATAATTAGCGGTAGAAGCCGTGACAAGGTATATATAATCCTAAACCGTAAAACCGTCTCTTGTATTCATGGAAATCACCCATTTGATACATTTGTGGTTAATATTACAGGTTTATCATTTGGTAGGAATAACAGAACTCTATTACGCTGGTAGTCATGGAATGGACATAATGACTTCTTCTAATGATCCAAATTGTTTCAAATCTACTGACCATCAGGTTAAAATGCATGATCCATTGACCGTGTTTTTGCTAAATGATGAAACATATTATAACATGTTTTGTTGTGTTTATTAGGGAAAGGAAGTGAACCTGTTTCAGCCGGCTAGAGAATTCATACCGGTTATCGACGAGGTTTTTAGAACCCTTGTTGAGAAAATGAAAGATATTAAAGGTGCTAAAGTAGAGAACCACAAGTTTTGTGCATCTGTACATTACCGTAACGTTGACGAAAAGGTAAACAAAACAACATTTTGCTTTGGATTTTGATGAATTTGATACTAAGAAGATGTTTGTGTTTATTTTAGGATTGGCCAGTTATTGCTCAACGTGTCCATGACCACTTAAAACAATACCCTCGTTTGCGTCTAACTCATGGGAGGAAGGTCTGATAAGCTTTAAAGATACTTATAATTCTCACTTTTAACATATTAATTTAATAACATCAGTTAACAAATCATTTTTGGTTTTATAGGTTTTAGAGGTTCGTCCTGTGATAGACTGGAACAAAGGAAGAGCGGTCGAGTTTCTATTAGAATCTCTCGGTATATACACATTAATTGTTATAATTCACTTTGTAACTTCTAGACCAATGATTGATCGTAATTTGATCATATATTTTGTAGGACTAAGCAACAAAGATGATTTGCTGCCTATCTACATTGGTGATGACACAACAGATGAAGATGCATTCAAGGTATATTATATAACTGATGTTAATTACATTACTTATATATATAATGTTATTACCTCTTAATTTGTGATTTGTCTAATCAAAACAACATGATGAATCTTGCAGGTACTCAGAGATGGGAACCGAGGTTTTGGTATCTTAGTATCGTCTATACCCAAAGAAAGCAATGCGTTTTACTCCCTTAGAGATCCATCCGAGGTAACAATTATTAAATCATAAATAATTTCAAACAGGTTTATGTATAAGTCATATGTTATCATGACGTGATGTGTTTTGTCCGTAATATGTTTGTTTGTTTTTTTTTTTTTTTTTTTTTTTTTTTTGTTGCAAAGGAATTTGAAAGGAAATAATTTTACCAGGTTTATCCCAAGTTCTCTTATGAAAAAACNGGCAAAGTTGGAGAAGAACTCTACTGGATTTGATTAATATATTGGGATTCCTGATTGAATGCTTAATTTCCCTCTTTTTTGTTTCTTTGTTTACAGTTTCAGCTCTACTAGTTTTAGTCACACCTTCATTTATGATTTTTCATTTATGTCGTGGAAATTAAGTTGTTAAAGTTATATGTAAAGAGAGATGTTAATGTATTGCATAGTAAAGAAAGCAATACAAGGAAATTGATATAAGCTCAATCTACTTAAGATTTTACAAATGGGATCATAAACAGTTGCCGTGAGATTTTACAAAAAGTTTGTCCTTTATTTATGAAAGTCCACACAAACTTAAAAAAGCCCAAATTTAAAAATTGATGCTTCTTTCACATTTTTCCCTTTTGATAAATCATAATTCTCATTCTTAGTAATTATTTTTTTTTTTTAATTAATTAATATTCATTTAAAAACCCTAACGGGTTGGGCCGAGGCCTTACACATTTCTGATCCAATTACAAAACAGAAAAAGAGGAGGTTGCCGGATCCAGTCATGAAGCTCGGATCCTGTGTGATCTCACGGAAAGCAGAGAGATCAAACCTTAAATCCGGCGGGGTTCAAGGTCCACGGCCTAGCGACACCACCGAAGAATCGAAGATCGATGGCGGAAAAAACCCGGTTTCCACCATCGACCTCTTTCCTCCGGTGGACCACTTGAGCTACAAACCTCCCGAAAAGTTAATCCCTCCGACAAACCAGATCGACGATGTTAGATCCCCACCTAGCAACCTGACATATTGACATCTAACCCTTCTCTTCCAGATCTGGACTCCCCAATTTTCCAGAGCAGAAACCCTTCAATCCGGACGGGTGGAAGCTAATCGCGGCGAGACAGAAGATTGATGGCTCAGACAAAACTTCTGAACACGGAGCCCACGACCGCCATCTAAGATCCAAAAGAGACCTACCGTTAACCACCTCGTCACACAGCAAAACCCACCATATCCTTACCGACTTCCGCCGTAACCGCAGATTCTAGGAGGACGGTTGAGCCGTGAGGAACTCTGAAGCTAACAATCCGACGTCTTCAAACCGGGGCTCGACTACAAAGCTCCTTTTCCGCCTTACCAGAACCACAGCTACATCGGCATGGATACACACCACACCGCCGCTGACGGAGAAGAGAGCCTACTCACCATTGAACCTTCGATGCTAACCTCGACCACTTGACATGAAGACCAAATAGCTAATCTACTAGGATGGAGGGAGAGGAAATCGCAACTCCGGAGAGAAAACGGCAGTCGGAAGGGTCCTCCCCCTCAGATCTAAAAAAGCGGCTAGGGTTTTCTTTAGGAGAGAGAAGAGAGCGTTTTTGCCTCTCAAAGGCTTTTTTGATGAAAAACCAAAAACCCTTAGTAATTAATTATAGAACCAAAATAAATAATGGCACATGGATAGACTCTATCTGGAATGTTTATGATGCTGAATGGAAGCTTGATTCGATGGAAACTTCAGTGATCTCACCATAACTGCGCAGAGAGAACTATTGACCGTGATCACTTTATAGCCGTTGTGATAAAGGGAAGAATAGTCTTGGGCGGTGCATTTAAGGGTCGAGTTTAACTTTGGGAAGGATTATATCTCCTTCCTTATTCCCTATGTGATTTATTAGGGTGTTGTCCTAGTAATCTTGTTATATATATTTCCTTGTAAATCTTTGTAAGAATAACTTATGAAATATAAGTCTTTTCATATTCTCTTTGCCGAGTTCTCTCCTTCTCTCTTCTTCCGCTTAAATCTCAACATGGTATCAGAGCAATTCTTCGATCCTTGATTCTCTGTTCCTATTCCTATTCTCTGTTATACTTAAAATCTCTTTTATTCTCTTCAAATCTTGTTTCCTATTCTCGGTACTTGTGTTCTTTACTCTCTGTTCGACTCCCTTGTCTCAGTTCTCCTGATCTCGCTCATGGACACTACCAAACCTATTGTTACACCAATTGTTCTTAAGGGAACAAACTACTTGCTGTGGACAAGAACCACAAGAACTGCCCTTGGAGGTCGTGGTCTTTGGAGTCATGTCGAAACTGACTATGTTCCAAAGCAGAACCTCAAAGGAAAAGATGAAGGTACTTCCGAGGTGGAAGTAGAGGAAGAGAGCGAGAGGAAGGCTAAGTGGTTCCAAGAAGACCAAGTTTTCCTATCTGTTCTCCAAAACTCTCTCGACAAGTCAATTCTTGAAGCCTACTCTTATTGTGAGATGGCCAAGGAGCTTTGGGAAACGCTCAAAAGTGTCTATGGTAATGTCTCTAACCTGACTCGAGTGTTTGAGGTCAAGAAGGCCATTAATGAGGTCCATCAAGAGGAATTGGAGTTCACTAAACATCTCGGTAAGTTTAGAGCACTATGGTCCGAACTCGATATGTTGCGGCCAAGTACACTTGATCCGGCGGTACTGACTGAAAGAAAGGAGCAAGACAAGGTCTTTGGTCTTCTTCTCACATTGAATCCCTCCTTCAATGACCTCTTGAAGCACATTCTTAGAGCCGAGAAGCTTCCTTCCTTCGAGGACATTTGTTCTCAAATTCAAAAGGAACAAGGATCTCTTGACTTGTTTAGCGGTAAGGGGGAGCTTGCTACGGCTAACAAAGGAGTGTATAGGCATAAAGAGAGGAAGGTGTTGATCTGTGACCATTGCAAGAAGCGAGGACACATGAAAGATAAGTGCTGGATTCTTCATCCTCATCTCAAACCGGCCAAGTTCAAGGCTAACCTCTTGAAGGAAGCGGCTAGCGACAAAGGAACTGGTTCATCGAGGCAGGGAGATGAGGCGGCTATGAAAGCAGCCTATGGAGAGGTAGTAAGAAAGTCGGACCTAGAGGCCCTCATCAAGTCTATTGCCGCTCTAAAGGACTCCGGTATCAATTTCTTTGCTTCAAAACCTAGTACCTCTCTTGTTGTAGATTCGGGTGCTTCTCACCACATGATTAGTAACCCTAGTCTTATACACAACATAAAACCGGCTCTAGGTAATGTTATCATTGCTAATGGAGATAGAGTACCGGTTAAAGGAATAGGGGAACTGAAGTTATTTGATAAAAGTTCTAAAGCTTTCTTTATGCCGTCTTTTACCTCGAATCTTTTATCAGTAAAGAAAGCTACTACGGATTTGAATTGTTATGCGATTTTTGGACCTAACAGTTTACATTTTCAGGATATTGAGAGTGGAAAGGTCCTTGGAAGAGGAGATGGTAGAGGAGATCTCTATGTCCTAGAGAAAGCTTCATTTCCTTCTAATTCGTTTTCTTTTGCTTCGAATCTCAGTAATAATTTAAGTGATGTTTGGCATGCTAGACTAGGCCATCCTCATTCTCGTGCTTTTGAATTAATGGTACCTAATGTTTCGTTTGATAACTCCACTTGTGAGTCTTGTATTCTTGGTAAACATTGCAAAACCGTTTTTCCTAAATCAAGTACCTTTTATGAACATTGCTTTGATTTAGTGCATTCTGATGTTGTACATCTCCTTGTCTTTCTAGGGATAACAACAAGTATTTCGTGACCTTTATTGATGAGAAATCTAAATATACTTGGCTAACCTTGTTACCTTCTAAAGATAAAGTTTATGATGCCTTTGTCAATTTTCAAATATGTTACTAATCAGTTTAATGCAAAGATAAAGGTACTCAGATCGGATAATGGAGGAGAATACACTAGCCACAAACTTAAAGAGCACCTAGCTAAGCATGGAATCCTTCAACAGACCAGTTGTCCATATACGCCTCAACAAAATGGAGTGGCCGAGAGGAAGAATCGACACTTAATGGAGGTGGCTCGGTCGATGATGTTTCATTTGAATGTCCCTAAGCGGTTTTGGGGGGATGCAGTCATGACGGCATGCTACTTGATAAATCGGACACCAACAAAAGTCTTAAATGACGCATCACCCTATGAGGTACTAAACAAAATTAAGCCTTCTCTTGATCACTTACGTGTGTTTGGGTGTGTTTGTTTTGTATTAATACCCGGAGTACAGAGGAATAAACTTGAGGCCAAAAGTACTAGAAGCATGTTTATCGGCTACTCAACAAGCCAGAAGGGGTACAAGTGTTACGATCCGATCAATGGTCGCACTCTGGTCTCGCGTGATGTCAAGTTTCTTGAACAACAAGGCTACTACGACAAGAGGGATTGGGAGGGTTTAAAAGACTTATCTCAATCTAATACTGACCGGGCAGCTAACTTACGGTTCCTTCTTGACCATCTCGGCATCACTAAACCAACACCGCCTGGCGCACAGAACATCAATGCTGATCCTTTACCATCATCTCCAATTCAATCCGAAGATAGGCTGGATACGAGTTCGCCTATTGCAAATCCATCATTGGAACAAGTTTCCGAACCGATTGCGTCTTCAACTACGGGAACACCTACTGAGTCTGATCATGCCGAACAACAAACAGAGAGCACAGATAGAGAAGTGACACTTGATCAACCGGTTACTCAACCCTTGCTCCGGCGCAGTACCCGGCTCCGATCTCATCCGTCTACATGGAAAGACAAGAGGGTTTACTACAACAATCAGGCTGTTGCTCATCCTATTCAGGCTGTTTGTTCGCTTGACCTTATTCCCTCTGCTCATGCTGCCTTCCTTGGTAAGCTGGATGCGCACTTTGTCCCTCAATCCTACGAGGAAGCTAAGCAATATAAGGAATGGCTAGATGCGGTGGACGATGAAACAGCAGCTATGATCTGGAACAGGACTTGGGATGAGGCCGATCTTCCGAAAGGTAAAAAGGCTGTCAGCTCAAAGTGGGTGTTTACTATCAAATATCTTAGTACTGGTGAGATAGAGCGTTACAAAGCTTGTCTAGTGGCCCGGGGCTTCACTCAAACCTATGGTCTTGACTACACCGATACCTTTGCACTGGTAGCCAAACTCCACACAGTCCGGGTGGTCCTATCTTTGGCTACTAACCTCTCTTGGGAGCTGTACCAAATGGACGTCAAAAATGCTTTTCTTCAGGGGGAGCTGACTGAGGAAGTCTACATGCATCCTCCAACGGGTTTAGAACACATCGTTTCTCCGGGTAAGGTTCTCCGGCTCCACAAGGCAATTTACGGTCTCAAACAATCTCCAAGGGCGTGGTACCACAAGCTCAGCTCTACACTGCGTACCAATGGATTCAAACGCTCTGAGGCTGATCATACGCTGTTCACTCTCCGCACTAACGGTGGCCGTGTCGTCGTTCTCGTCTATGTTGATGACATCATTATCACCGGAGATGATAAGGACGGTATTTGTGCCACTAAGGCTCTTCTTAACTCTACCTTTGATATTAAGAATTTAGGTGAACTAAAATACTTCCTTGGGATAGAAATTTCTCGCTCTCCGGAGGGATTATTTCTTTCTCAAAGGAAGTATACACTTGATCTTTTACATGAGAGAGGTAAAATGGGAGCCAAACATGTGTCCACGCCACTTGAGGAGGGTTACCAGGTCAAGCGAAAGGGGGAGAAGCCAACACCCGGTGCTCCAGTTCCCGAGTCGCACCAACCATACAAAGATGTGGGACGCTACCGTAGGCTGGTAGGCAAGCTTATCTATCTCACGATCACAAGGCCGGACATATGCTATGCGGTGAACCAAGTCAGCCAACACATGAAGGCCCCAACGAATCTTGACTGGCAAACACTTGAGCGGATTCTATGTTATCTCAAGGGTAGCCCAGGGCAAGGTATTTGGATGGGAAAGAACAACAACACGGAACTTGTCGGCTACTGTGATGCAGATTACGCTGGTGATACAATGGATAGGAGATCTACGACAGGGTATTGTACGTTTGTTGGAGGGAACCTAGTAACCTGGAAGTCGAAGAAACAGAAAGTGGTGTCTCAATCTAGTGCCGAGTCGGAATATAGGGCGATGAAGAAGCTAACCAACGAGTTAACATGACTCAAGAGTCTCCTTAAAGATCTTGGAGTGGAGTCTGATCAACCAATCACCATGCATTGTGACAATAAAGCCGCAATACACATTGCAACCAACTCAGTCTTCCATGAAAGGACAAAGCACATTGAGGTTGATTGCCATAAAGTGCGAGAAAAGATTGAAGAAGGTGTCGTCTTGCCGTGTTACACTCCAAGCAAAGATCAACTGGCGGATATCTTCACCAAAGCCACAAGCTCTCAGATTTACGAATACATCTCCAGCAAGCTCGGACTCATTGATCCAACTCATCCGTGAAAAAACTCTTCTAACCCGTGGAGATCATACTCTTTTCCTTAACATGGTTTTGTCCCATGTGGTTTTCTATGTGGAGGTTTTTAATGAGGTGATCTTTTGCGGGTTCCAAGCTTAGCCGTCTCCCATGGCTAAGCTTGAGGGGGAGTATTGACCGTGATCTTTATAGCCGCTGTGATAAAGGGAAGAATAGTCTTGGGTGGTGCATTTAAGGGTCGAGTTTAACTTTAGGAATGATTATATCTCCTTCCTTATTCCCTATGTGATTTATTAGGGTGTTGCCCTAGTAATCTTGTTATATATATTCCCTTGTAAATCTTTGTAAGAATAACTTATGAAATATAAGTCTTTTCATATTCTCTTTGCCGAGTTCTCTCCTTCTCTCTTCTTCCGCTTAAATCTCAACAAGAACCTCCCTCCAACAATTTGTGTTACCAATTTGACTCGCGAGGTCGAGACGAATCCCTTGGCATTGAAACGTACGGTTGTTGACTAATCCACATAGATTGTTTGGACTCGGGGTGGCTCAAATACATGTGTTAGAGAATACTTTAACCAACATAGTATTAGAGTTACAATCTAAATCATTTTCAAAGTAAGTTTGTTATTCTCATGGAACCATGACCCGGCCCAAGGAGTCTCCAAACCAGAACAAAGTTCTGCAATGGACTGGACCCAAACGAATTAGAAAAGGTCTGTCTTGACTTTAAATCATTTTTGAGAAAATCATTCCATACACGACTACCAAAAGATAAACCATAATTCATACTGGACCACGTGTGTCCTCCCAACTTGTCAACTTGATCCAACTATACGTGTCTATGTAATATGCATAATGCCATAATCTATATAGTTCGAAACACACTTGGCAAATTATTATCTGGCAGATAAAAAAAAAATTAGACAACAACAAAATGATGGGTGTCAAGTGAAATATGTTAATGCTCCTTTCTAGGTTAAAACTGTGTTATATATTGCAATGTTCATGGTAAATTTATTTTTCTTCATGGTAAATTTATTTTTCACTGCAAATTACATAACATGTGATCACTGATCAGTAACTTACTGTAGTTATGCTTATCGTAAAACTGAAGATACTTCCAAATGATTCTTGGATCGCTGAAAGAATTTGCACAAACAACAAAATGAACTAGCCGTTGCAGTATATTTTATTTATTTATAATTTTAAATAACTAAATTCGTTGGGATGATTAATTCAACTACCACACACCAATCTTAGCAAAAGTTAGCTGTTGGTAATTACTTTACACATGTTCAACTAGTTGGCAGATTTATTATTAATTTATTACAACTGCTCAATGTTAGAATAGCTCCATGCAAAATGGTTTTTTTTTTTTCGTATTTAATTTCGGCCTTTTTTAATTTATTAATGTAGACAGAAATGTTAAGATGGAACCGGTAATGACTGTGTGTTTTATAAATAGGTTAACGAATTTCCTAGTTCTGTATTTGTTTTCTTTCCACAATTCTGATTTTTTTTTTGTTAAAATTGAAGGATACTTTAATCTAGGGCTGGGCAAAATAACCGATAACCAAATAACCGACCGAAACCGAACCGAAAAAAACCAAACCGAACCGAACCGAAATTTTTCAAATACCCGAATGGTTAGTAAAAATCTATATCCAAACTAACCGAAACCGAACCGAACCGAACCGACAATTAAATGGTTAACCGAAATATCCGAAAACCTAGAAGATATCAAATATTATATACTTAATATTATGCAAAACTATAAAATAAACTTAAAATATAAATTATTTCTAGATTCAAAACAATTAAATATTTTAAATAATCAATATATGTAAATGTTATTATTTTGAATTTACAAAGTTAAATACTATTTTGTAAAATTGAATCCATATTTTTCCCTTTTTTGTATTTTTGTTATTGTATATTTGGTTAATTTTGGTTATATTCGGTTAGTTTTGGTTATATTTGGTTTATTTGGTTAATGTTAATATAATTTATGTTAGTTATGGTTATTTATTTAAATAACCAAACCGAAACCGAACCGAAAGAAACCGAACCGAACCGAACCGAAATTTCAAAAATATCCAAATGGTTACTATATTACTATATCCAAAATAACCGAAACCGAATACAACCGAACCGAAACCGAATGGTTAACCGAATGCCCAGGCCTACTTTAATCATTAAATATTGAAAATACATTCAAATTAAATTACGTTGCATATATTCGATTACAAGGTTTTAAATCGAACGTACTAATTCGGTTACGAAGGTATACCGACACTCTTTTGCAATATTTATACCTTTGGACGTTTTAGCAATTCACTGTTTTTACAACATGACGTGATGAAAACATAATCTAAAATTGGTGTGACTAAGAATTACTCTTAGAAAGTTATTACACGTTAATACATAACTTAAGAAGGTCTTTTCAGAATGATAAGCTTGAAAACAAAACGATGGAGATATAAATTTTATCTTGATCATGCAATTAGAAAATGTCGATAAATACAAGGTTTTATACGAAATAAAAAAATGAATGCAAAAAATATGTGGATCCTATACAAATGTCATAAGTCATAACTCATAACTCATATACATGGATGATGGATCAAATTTCAATTTTTTTTTATATATTTTATTTTGAACAGAATCTGGGATGTTTTTATATTATCATCCGTCAACAACATGCAATTTTATATACTTCAACATAGAAGAAAATTAAAACTAGCTTTTTTTTTTCTTGTTTGCAAAAAAAAAAAGAAGCTAAAACGTACAATTTGGTGTTTTGTAAGAGAAAAAACAAAGGTCAAAATTAGAAGGATCTCTTTCGTTTTGGCTGGCAGCAGTGTGACGTGGCACATCCGGAGTAGCCCACCGTTGCGTTGCGCCTCTCATAATAATAATCTTATCTCTTTCTTTCTGAACTGACCTGAGAGATGCCTTTGGTCAAATCAAACCGGTCAAGAATCAAATCTTCCTCACATTAATCAAAATATTAATACAGTAATGTAACTGTAAAGTTACTTGTTAATTTTATTTATTTTAACATAAGCTTAAAGTTAGCACGCGAGCAGCATGTGATTATTGCGTACATAATGCACTTCCCTAAACCGACAAATTTCTAACTCAAATTTTTTTTTAAGTCATCATTTATATATTATAACAATGCATCATAATTTCTTAACAATAATTCTCCACAATCAGTGTAAATTTGTTAGCTAATCATCAATCAGAAAATACGCGTTGGAATATTTTTTTTAATAAGAAAACAAATAATGGTCTATGAATGGAAATTTTACAGCTAATATACATTAAAAAAAATTATTTTCGGTGGAAAACGAAAAAGAATATAAAAAAAATTGTCAACCATATGGGAGCCATTCTTTCTTGCTGTCATCATGCAGTACTATTATCATTATATCCGTTGGCTTTGTTTTTTTTTTTTTTTNTTTAAATCGAACGTACTAATTCGGTTACGAAGGTATACCGACACTCTTTTGCAATATTTATACCTTTGGACGTTTTAGCAATTCACTGTTTTTACAACATGACGTGATGAAAACATAATCTAAAATTGGTGTGACTAAGAATTACTCTTAGAAAGTTATTACACGTTAATACATAACTTAAGAAGGTCTTTTCAGAATGATAAGCTTGAAAACAAAACGATGGAGATATAAATTTTATCTTGATCATGCAATTAGAAAATGTCGATAAATACAAGGTTTTATACGAAATAAAAAAATGAATGCAAAAAATATGTGGATCCTATACAAATGTCATAAGTCATAACTCATAACTCATATACATGGATGATGGATCAAATTTCAATTTTTTTTTATATATTTTATTTTGAACAGAATCTGGGATGTTTTTATATTATCATCCGTCAACAACATGCAATTTTATATACTTCAACATAGAAGAAAATTAAAACTAGCTTTTTTTTTTCTTGTTTGCAAAAAAAAAAAGAAGCTAAAACGTACAATTTGGTGTTTTGTAAGAGAAAAAACAAAGGTCAAAATTAGAAGGATCTCTTTCGTTTTGGCTGGCAGCAGTGTGACGTGGCACATCCGGAGTAGCCCACCGTTGCGTTGCGCCTCTCATAATAATAATCTTATCTCTTTCTTTCTGAACTGACCTGAGAGATGCCTTTGGTCAAATCAAACCGGTCAAGAATCAAATCTTCCTCACATTAATCAAAATATTAATACAGTAATGTAACTGTAAAGTTACTTGTTAATTTTATTTATTTTAACATAAGCTTAAAGTTAGCACGCGAGCAGCATGTGATTATTGCGTACATAATGCACTTCCCTAAACCGACAAATTTCTAACTCAAATTTTTTTTTAAGTCATCATTTATATATTATAACAATGCATCATAATTTCTTAACAATAATTCTCCACAATCAGTGTAAATTTGTTAGCTAATCATCAATCAGAAAATACGCGTTGGAATATTTTTTTTAATAAGAAAACAAATAATGGTCTATGAATGGAAATTTTACAGCTAATATACATTAAAAAAAATTATTTTCGGTGGAAAACGAAAAAGAATATAAAAAAAATTGTCAACCATATGGGAGCCATTCTTTCTTGCTGTCATCATGCAGTACTATTATCATTATATCCGTTGGCTTTGTTTTTTTTTTTTTTTTCAAGTGTGAACTTATTTTTTTCTTGGATTTTTCATAAATTTTATGTTCACCGACAAAAAGAAGATTAAATTTCTGTAATGGAGGATAAGGTATCTATAAAATGATTAAATTCAGTAATTTAGTATTATTTAAAGAAAAGTATGAAGAATGTTATTCGAATATAAGATGCTAAAGTAATAAATGATTGTCTTAACAAACTCAAATAATTTGATTTAGGGTATTTTTCACTTTATTATTTCTTTTAATTAAATAAGTAATTGCTTTTTTAAAAATTATTCACACTCTTCATAATATTAATGGTATCATCACTCAAAATTTTAAATAAATAACATAGTAATTCAATATCAACGTTCTGTTAGTTTATGACATATATCTAATTAACTATGTATAATTACTTCTTAATTTACGATTTAAGACAATAACTAGACAGTTCGATTTAAATATAAATACAAAGTTTAGCAACGATTCACTGATATTACAAGTAGATATTATTAAATTTTGCTCAAATCGATAGAATAAAAATGATTTCTCAAAAACCTAACTACCTCATAGAATTATAATATTTTTTTTTTATTTTTCGTTTTTATCTTCGCATTTAGGCAAATTTACAGGCGCGTTGTGCGGCTTTATTTCTGGTAAAATAATAGTCAAAAAAACATAATAATAATAATAAAGAAATTAATTAATTAAGGCAGCAACCTAAGGAAATTATAGCCGTTCTCTTTCTGTCTCTATCTCTGTGTCCTCTGCTTCTCTTTCCTTTATAGCTTCTAGTTTCTCCCCACTTCTCACTTCCTTTTTCCCCCAATCTGATAATGTAAATTCACAACTCAGAGATTTAAACAAATCTGTTTAAAAACCCCAAACCCAATTCAACACATTGTTCATTGCTTCTCAACAAAAAAAAAAAAGCAAAAGCAAAGAACAAGAAACCATGGATTTGTTCAAGATCCTGCTTCTTCTGTTCTTCATGAGCATAAGTCTCTGCTTCGCTGCAGATCCTTATTCTTTCTATAACTTCGAAGTCTCCTACATTACTGCTTCTCCCCTTGGTGTTCCTCAACAGGTTTCTTTTTTTTTTCTTTTTCTAGATCTTTAGATTTCTGTTACTGTTTCTTTGGATTTTACGATTTGGGGTTTCAGATTTTGAACTTGGTTTAATCAAAGCTTTGAACTTTATTGGTTTTGCTTCCACATTTTTTAAAACCCTTAATTTCTTAGAGATTTACACTTAGTTAAAAAGATCTAACTTTTAGGTGTCTATTAATGGCAAAAACATTTAGCAATTGATTCTTAGTAAAGTTTCTATCTTTGTTCTTTAATTTCAGATTTCTCCAAAAAGCTTCAATCTTTGTTGCTTCATTTTCTTCAATAGACAATGTAAAAGTGTTTTTTTTTTCTAGATTTATCCAAAGTTTACCTGAATGAATTGGTTTTTCTTTTGCCTTTAGAGTAAGAAAAGTTTCAGTCTTTTTTTTTTAAACTCCAGATCCAACTGTAGGATAAAGTGAATAGTATAGATCTAAACACACACACAATTAGGGTTCTAACTTCTCTCTTTAATTACGTTATCAGGTAATTGCTATAAATGGAAAGTTTCCTGGTCCTACAATCAATGTTACGACCAATGAGAACCTGGTCGTTAATGTTAGAAACAAATTGGATGAGGGACTTCTTCTTCACTGGTAAGGATGGAGTTTTTTTTTTTTTTGTCTTTTTACATTGTGGTGAAGAAGAAAGAAGAAAGCTTTAGTGAATGTGTTTTGTAATGTTTTACAGGAATGGAATCCAACAGAGACGTGTTTCATGGCAAGATGGAGTGTTAGGAACCAATTGTCCAATCCCACCAAAGTGGAATTGGACTTATGAGTTTCAAGTTAAGGACCAGATTGGGAGTTTCTTCTACTTCCCATCTCTTCATTTCCAAAGAGCTGCTGGTGGTTTTGGCTCCTTCATTGTCAATCCTAGATCAGTTATTCCAGTCCCTTTCTCTACTCCAGAAGGCGATATTACCATTGCTATTGGTGATTGGTACACAAGGAACCACACGGTTAGTATAGTTTTCGCCTTTTCTTCAAGCAGTTAAAAATTTTGAGAAGTTTGTTTCCAACATTTTGTTTGGAAAATGTAGGCTTTGAGGAAGGCTTTAGATGATGGTAAACATCTTGGAATGCCTGATGGTGTTCTCATTAACGGTAAAGGACCTTACCGATACAATGATACTCTTGTTGCCGAAGGGATCGACTTCGAAACTATTACAGTACACCCTGGTGAGTATTATTAGCTTTTTTGTCTCTATATCCATTTGTGTTATCTAGGATTGTTAATGGAAGGTATTGTCTTGTGACAATAACAGGAAAAACTTATAGACTTCGAGTGTCAAATGTTGGAATCTCGACAAGTTTGAACTTTAGGATTCAAGGTCACAACTTAGTTCTTGCGGAATCTGAAGGATCATACACAGTTCAACAGAACTACACAAGTTTGGATATTCATGTTGGTCAATCTTTCTCCTTCTTGGTTACAATGGATCAAAACGCGAGTGCTGATTACTATATTGTTGCGAGTGCTCGGGTTGTAAATGAAACCATATGGAGAAGAGTCACTGGAGTTGGAATCTTACACTATACCAACTCTAAAGGTAAAGCTAAAGGTCACTTACCACCTGGACCACAAGATGAATTTGACAAGACTTTCTCCATGAACCAAGCAAGATCCATCAGGTTGGTTTTGACATTTGAATCAAGTCTTGCTTCTTTGGTTCTTGTAGTTTAAAAAGGCTTAAATCAAACGTTGTTGTTGTTGTTGCAGATGGAATGTATCAGCAAGTGGTGCACGACCTAACCCACAAGGCTCGTTTAAATACGGTTCTATCAATGTAACTGATGTCTACGTTCTGAGGAATATGCCGCCAGTGATGATCAATGGGAAGAGAAAAACAACTCTTAATGGTATATCGTTTAAGAATCCTTCTACGCCTATTAGACTAGCTGATAAGCTCAAAGTTAAAGGAGTGTACAAGCTTGATTTCCCTAAAAGACCTTTAACTGGACCGCCTAAAGTGGAGACTTCGATTATCAATGGTACCTATCGTGGATTCATGGAAGTTGTTCTTCAAAACAATGACACTAAGATGCAAAGTTATCACATGAGTGGCTACGCCTTCTTTGTCGTCGGGTGAGTTTAGTTAGACTGCAAAGTCTCTGCATTTCTTATCGATTTCTTGGTAAGTTGGCATTGTAAATAAACTGTTCCTTTTGCTTGCTTGCAGTATGGATTATGGAGAGTGGACTGAGAACAGTAGAGGAACTTACAACAAATGGGACGGTATTGCCCGCTCAACTATTCAGGTATTAACTCAATTCCCTTATACAAAGTGTTGTAAACGTTAAAGCCAAATGCAAATACCAATGTAAACAATGCAAATTGAGGTCTTCACTCTTCAATGTTGTAATAATTGAGTTTGTTCTTTGGGTGATATTGTCAGGTGTATCCAGGGGCATGGTCAGCGATCTTGATATCTTTGGACAACCCTGGAGCTTGGAATCTAAGAACAGAGAATCTTGATTCTTGGTATCTTGGACAAGAAACATACGTTAGAGTGGTTAATCCAGACGAAAACAACAAAACCGAATTCGGGCACCCTGACAATGTTCTTTACTGTGGTGCTCTCCAAAAACTACAAAAGTAAGAAACAAACCTTTTCAAGAACTCACATTTTTTTTTTACTGTTACGTACTTGATTTTAATTATTTTCTTTTGTTGTTTCCAGGCCACAGAAGATCTCATCAGCAGCTACTAAAAGCATTGGATTAACGAATCTTTTGATGGTGGTAATGGCTTTGGTGATGATGATGATGCTTCAGCATTGAAATATAATTTGAGGGTTTGATGTATTTTTCTAGGGTTTTGTTGATATCGAACCAGAGATGATTCCTTCTTCTTTACGTTTCCACAGTTCTTCTATTTTAGGGGTTGTTGGATTTTTATCTGACTTGTTTTTTTTTTCTATTTCTTTTGGATTCCATCTGTTGTTTTATTCTTTTCCGGAGATTTGTTTATTTGAGAAAACAAATATTCATTAGAAGGGAAAAATGCAAAAAAAAACCCGATGTTATTTTAATTTGGACGTTTAATACCTAATGGTTTTCGGTTGGAATAAAAATACATGATATATTAATTTAGTGTCAACTAAAACCTTATCTTTTAAAGATTGGTTGAATCGAACATACGACTAAACAGACGTTAACTTCAGTAACGGAATCGCTAAACCGGTTTAAGTATCAAGCCCACGTTTCACAACAGATATATCTAATAGGGTTTCATGACTAAACGAGTATGTCAAAGTAGTCTAGTGGTAAAGGCTTAGTTCTTAGAGCCTCCGAACCTGAGTTCGAATCGTCTTCTCGAAAGCTTTTCGATTTTTTTTTTTTTTTGGAAGAGATTTTGTTTCCCCTCATGTCGGATCTAGAGTTGCTCTGAAAACGACGACGAGATTCATAGGTTGATACGGCAGCTGCCAAATCGATGGATCCGGAACATCCTTCCTAGATTGATGATAACGATGGATGCTGCTATGGTCTGAAGCTTCATACAGAGGCTTTTCTGGCGAATTCAAATAATTCAGCAGCAGATCTGGATAGGGATCGTTAATTGGTGGCTGTGACTTCGACGGATCGTTAATTGATGGCTGCAACTTCGACGGTGCAGCAGACTTTGGTAACCGGTGGTTGTGAATTCAACGATATCGGCACCGGTGGTTGTGAATTCAACGATATCGGCTTTGGAAAAAAAAAAAAAA
>NC_025686.1:4706024-4717831 GCF_000633955.1 Camelina sativa
AAAAAAAAAAAAAAAAAAAACTAAAAAAAGAAGTGTTGGTGGCGGGGGTCGAACCCCGCATTCACATGATGTTAAATGTGCCCTAAACCACTAGACTACTTTAACATATTCGAAATTTTAAGTTAACATATCATATATATAAATTTTCGAAAATGTGTGACTATATATCAGTTCGGTTTAGCGATTCCGTTACTGAAGTTAACGTCTGTTTAGTCTGTATGTTCGATTCAACCAATCTTTAAAAGATAAGGTTTTATTTGACACTAAATTAATATATCATGTATTTTTATTCCAACCGAAAACCATTGGATATTAAACGTCTAAATTAAAATAACATTAGGTTTTTTTTGCCATTTTTCCCTTCATTAAAATGTTGAAACGCTTCTAATTATTATTGTTTTGTATCATACCAAAGTTTACATTTCAACTAATTTTGAAACCAAATCTTGCCTAGGCGTCAATTGGATTTAGAAATATGTTAAACCAAAATCGAAACAAGTTAAACCGATTTAATTAAAATATAAATGATACTAGTAAATCCCACAATACTAAAATGTTTTTGTTTTGATAATTACTACCAATTATTATACAAATTAAACAAAAAAAACAGAAGAAAATGGGAAAGAGCCATGCATTATGAGTTATGAGGTCCCAAGGTGGTGATGAAGAGTGAGGTGGAGAATATAATTAGTTATCCTTTTAGGTTTGGGGTTTCAGCTTTTTGTCTCTCTGACAAATTCCAGGCTGGATCCTTTCTGTATTTTGCTTTCCTTTTCTATCTTTGTCCTCCCTGGTTCTTTCTTGCCAATTTCGATAAAAATAAAAAAATGGACAAGAAAAATACAACTTTCTCTGATAAAAGTCATAATTGAGAAATTTCTGGTGATATTTGTAAATGACAAAAGAAAAGACAATGGTACCATCCTAATCTCTGACAAACTGGTTCTGTTGAATTGGCTATTATATATTTATATGGACTATGGTTGTACTTTGAAAATGTAAAGATAATTGGTTTTAGAAACTTTTTTTTCTTGTAATAAAAAAGTTCAATTCAAAAATAGAATAAGTTTTTCAAAATTAAAGAAATCTATACTAGTATTTTTGCATCAGTTTTTGCTCAAAAATACTTTTTGGAAAGTTTTTGCATTTAATGCATTGAATTTAATATTAGTTACCAAAATTTTTAAAATTGATTATAGGTAAGATTTTTAAAAATAAGAAAATCTGTCTACCTCATTTAAACATAAATATATGATTTTCTTTCATTTTTATTTGAATTTATATTTAAATTCTCTTGAATTATTCTATAATACATTTAGTTAATAAAAATTATGATTTTTTTTGCATATGATGTAATAATTTTTTTTTAAAACGGATATATATTACTCAATAGATGAATAAAAAAAATACGGGTACAATAATCCACATCGCCTAAGAAATTGGCAATAGTTCAGAGTCATATAAAAGAGACCAAAATGATACAGAATACAAATGAGTAGAAAAGTTAATTTATCTAGCATTCAAACTTAAAAAGCTTTTATATAATTTATTCCGATTCTTGATTTTAAATATTTTTAAAAAGTTAAATATTATAAATATTTATATTTTATAAAACATATAAATATTTCTATTTTTAGAAAGTTAAATTTTATAAAATATTAATATATTTAAAAGTTTATGAAGTTTCAAATATTATAAATATTTAAACTTATAAGAAGTTTAAATATTATAAATATTTCAACTTTTAAAAAAGTTAAAAGACCTTTAAAATATTAATAATATATTTAAACTTTTATGAAACTTCAAATAAGAGAAATACTCAACCGTTTTAAGAATTAAAAGTATTATAAATATGCAAACTTTATAAAAAGCATCAATCTTATAAAAGGTAAATGGTTACAATCTTAATAAATAACATATCAACTTAATCTAATATTTATAATACAAAACAATAAATATTAAAAATTAAGATGATATAGTGCCAGTTAAAATATCTCGGGACGGGGTTATATAGTGGGATGAGTTTTGTCGATATTTATATAAATTGAAAATATCATTATTTGGGTGTTATACGGGTAAAGTATCATTTCATTATTTTGTTAACACTATTAGTATCAGAGAATAGACATATCTAATTAAATTGATTAAATAAATATTATATAAAAAATAAATTATATTACGATATTATATGGTTTAAACTATAAAATTAACAATTATTATACAATTATTTAACCAATAAATACAACTTATAATTTAAATATTTTAGTTATAAATAATTTACCCCGTGGTATACCGCGGGTCCTAATCTAGTATAGTATTATTTTTGGAAGTAATGTTTTTAGGTGTTTTCCGACATACGAATCTTTTATATTTAATTTCTGTTTATAAAAATTAGTATATATAGCAAATACATATTCTTGGCATATAATTTTAGAGTTTTTCAAAAAGATTGAGAATTTAAATATTTGACATATTAATTTTTGAGAATTTTCTTGTAGTTAGTTATATATATATATATCATTATTCTTGTATTCATTAAAAATTAAATGTTAATAGATTTTCAGTACATCTGACATAAGTGGAGTGATTAGTATATATATAAATATGCTATAAGAGAACAAAAGTTACAAAACATTACAAATTACAACATATGTACTAATATTATTTTGCCCCAAAAAAAAAAAAGAACTAATGTTATAGGCCACAAGACACACAATATATATAAGGCTTTTTCTGCTCCTAGTCTTATATTTGATCCAATGATAGAATTGCAATTGGGCTTAGAGAAATTTGTTTTTGTAAAAAATTATGTTTGCCTTCAAATTAGTCTTAAAAAAAAAAACCTTACAATATAGGCCTGCAAATTAAGTTCAACCGGTATGGTTCGTATGGAATAATTGAATTTTTGGGTAATTCGGTTAGCATACGCCTACTGAACAACATAAGAGAACAAAAAATTCGGTTCGCATCATTTCGTAATTGGTTTCTTCGGTTGAGGTATATGTAGGAGTGTCAAAAGGATTAACTCAACTCAAATCAACTCATTACCTAATGAATTTAGATTAAATGAGTTCATTGATTAACCCAACTCATTTGTTTGGTGAGTTTAGATTAAATGAGCTGGGTTAATTCATGAACTCATTTAGTTTGGTGAGTTAAATAGTTAAATAAGTTCTAAATGAGTTTGTTTAGATGATGAAAAGACAATATGAAAGACAATGGTTAAATGGAATCAGTTTTGCTAATGAGTTGTAAATGGTTAGTTTGTTTAGTTGTAAAGTCTCTCCTCGTGTATAGAAGTTATGAAACCTGTTTGTAAATTCTTGAGAGTCTACCCATATGATTCTCTCTCTCTGCCTCCTCTGTTTGTTATTTAAAGAAGGATCTCACACAAAAGCTGTAGAAATGGTGGAAATAGTGATATCCTTGATTATGCTAAGTTATAAGATTATCATGTGAGCAAATCAATTCAACAACAGCCAGAGACTCACATTTGCAATCAAAATGGTGGAAATAGACAAGAAAGAGTTTGAATAAGATGTATTCAAAATAAAGAACCTGAGAGGGTTGGAGAAGAAAAAAGCTCAATTATAACATCGATTGAAGTGACCTTAAGCTGGAGGATTGAAAAGTCTTTGATTTTTACTCAAACGCTTCTGAATTAAATTTGGTTTTTCTGAATCAAAATCACGATGAAGCTGTTGTTTTGGTGAAAAATCAAAATTAATTGGTTTACACATTTTGATTGGTTTAGTGGTTTTGGTAATTTTGACTGGTTTAAGTATTTGATAGATTAAATGGTTAAATTATCTATACTATTAAAAGTATTTTTGGACTTCTTATTGGCTTGATACGTCCTTTTAATGAGTAAATTAATGGTTTATATGTGTATATGAACAGATTACCGAATGATGGCTTATCTCTGACATTCCAAGCCAAAAGAGGGGAAAAAAGCAGAGAAGATACAATATGAGAACCGAATTCCTCTCTGATCTACAGAGGTATCACTTTTTCTATATATCTCTTTCTACAGAGGTATCACACGCGTCGCACGTAGACTCAATTTCACTGAACTCTATATCTCTTTCTATTATTATGTACATAAACATTTCTAAACAAATTAATCTTCTTAAGTTTTTAACTTTTTCACTAAAAAAGCAGTTAAGTGTTATCGTGGACTTTCTAGCATGGAGGACTTTCCAGGAGCAAAATAATGCAGGACATTCAAGTATTTGTAATGTTGCGATTCTTTCATATTTCAGACTTTTAATGTTATTGGGACATTATTACTTACAGAATATATTAATGTATGCATCTTATTAAGTTTATGAAAAAACTAAGTTTATCAGGACAAGTGAAATGGGTAAGAGACGGAAGCATGTAATTCATAAAGTTGAATAAATTTGAAAAAGACTTTTGTGAGAATGGGAACGAGATTTGAAAATGTGGATAGCTAAATGAAACCCACAGATTTTTGGGTTATTTGCGAGCTTTTGATAATAAACAAAATAACTAATCATACTTTATCTAATTTCTCAGTTATATATTAGATATAGTATTAAAATCTTCTAATGTCTTATAATACATATGAAATAATTATCAAAACTTAAGTTACTCTAGAACCATATTAGTGTTTATGTTTAATATTATTTATCATTAATATTAATTTTAGCTTTAAATTTATCTAATAAATTAGATGAAAATGAGTTAGGGAAATGTTTGTTACCTGCGGGTGAAAATTCAAGCGGGCGAATGCAATTATTTACTATTGTATGTTGGGTTTCACAGAAGGCAGGTATCTAGGGGTAAAAATATTAAATCTGTTAGGGGGTATGCTTATGGGAAAACCCAATATAGTAAATATTTGCAAAAAATACAATACACAACATCATCATGTTTCATATTGGGAATGCATTTCCTTATGCGATAGGAATTTGTCAAGGGGTATAGGATATAAGGGGTACATTACGGAAGAAACGGGAATTACGGCCATCCCTAAATATTTGTTTCAAACGGGTTCTAATTGTTTCTAATGGTTTTATATTTGGTTTGATAGTTCACGAGTTTAATAAAACTAACTGACTATTAATCAAATACATTTTAATTGCATATGATTTTTTATTTGTTCCGAATTTTAGTATTGAAATTTTAATAAACTAATCTGAAACCAAACCGAAAAGTAAATTAAATACCTAACTGATATAAGTTTGGGTTATAAATGTTGTACCTAATCTCTTACCTTTTTTTTTTTTTTTTTTTTTTATTAAGGATAAAATATCTTACATATATGAGATGAGACATGGTTTTTTTTGTCTCAGAAATAAACATTTCACATTTCTCTTTTTTTTTTTTTTTTTTTTTATTAAGGATAAAATATCTTACATATATGAGATGAGACATGGTTTTTTTTGTCTCAGAAATAAACATTTCACATTTCTCTTTTTTTTTTTTTTTTTTTTTATTAAGGATAAAATATCTTACATATATGAGATGAGACATGGTTTTTTTTGTCTCAGAAATAAACATTTCACATTTCTCTTTTTTTTTTTTTTTTTTTTTCTTTTGGAGCTGTCTTTAGTTATAACAAAAACAAATCCGGTTATTATTTTTGTCTAAACTATATTAAAAAAAATCAAATACTAAACTGGTGAATGTTAATAACATTCTAAACAAATATGTTTTCAAATATTAACTCGCACATATAGGTATATATATGTAATATTGCAAAATTTGATTGTAAACTTAGTTTTTGAAATTAATTCCGCACGTACGTGCGGGTCCGCACCTAGTTTCACATTATAACATAACTCAATTGATTCATTAAACCATTTGACCCACTAACTCAATTTATTCATGATGTCATTAGGATAATTTTTTTTTACTCATGAATGGTTTAATTTTTTTTATTCATGATGTCATGGTTTACCATTACACGATTTATATATTTAACTAGTTAACTGCTGATTAGTTATTTTAATATCTTATTTTTTCGAAGGATTAAACAAAAAGATTATAACAGCAAACATTAAGATCCGTGATTGGTGGATTAACAACAAAATTAGTAGAACTTAGAAGGTGCCAAACATTTATTTATTTTTATTGTCGTCTTGCCAACAAACAAATCTGACGCTGACTTTTGTTAGCTGTTCTTATTTATCTTCTTTTACAATTACAAGGGTTGATTGCCACTTGAGTTTGGCTCGAGTCGCCTTCATCACGTTATTACCCAATTTGCTCTTGTACAAAAAATAAAACCTTAGCTTATTCTACACAAATATATAATATTTTTGTTGCTATGTTTTTGTCAAACCAAAAAAAAATTAATGCTTAAAAATAGTATGTAATAGCTAGGGTAATAATCTAATAACTGTATATAAACATCTGCATGGTGCATGTTAATTATTAAAAGCCATTAAAATTTTAGTTGTCATGTCACATGTGTATTATATTTGGAAAGCTGGTTAGCTAGAGATTACGGGTCTGGTATCATATCATGCATGGATTACATGGTCGGATAGTTATGCTTAAAGATTTATATTCCCTCGGTTGAGAATAAAATTGGCATATGAATGACGATGATCTTCACATAATTATATCTATCAATGTCAGTATGTCTTATTTGTTTAAGACTCGCGGGATTTTGTCCCCAGTTTTGTACTGATTACTGACAATAACAGATTAATATCAATCGTAACATTGACACTAGCTATGTCATTAAAAATGTTTAGTTTTCAAAAGACACTTATTAAGTAAAATATATGTATTAGTAGTTCTCGTAAAATTTAAGTATATAAATAAATTCTAATTGCTATATAATTTTCTTGCGAATCTATCGTTCTTAGTATTGGATCCTTTTACGACATCATATGTGTGAACATGATTCAAATGTTTGTAGAATATATTAAATCTAAATTCAAATAACATGGGAAGATAAGAAGAGATGACGAATGTATGGTTTCAATATTAGGTAAACAGAAGTACATAAAAATGTTAGTTTCTATCCTTCCCTTCCATAAAGGTTCCGAATTTGTTTCTTCTTTTTCCCTTTGTTTCTCTCATCCAAATAATTTGAACACGTTTTCAATTGTTATATTAAAATGTAAATCGTGGCAATTGGAGTATCATTTTCTTTTGAAATACTGGATGGACAAAAAGAGTAGAGAATCTAGAAATGTGTGACGAAACTTAAAACAACAAATAGAAATACATATATGAAACGTGTATGGTTTTTAGTAATGCCTTGACCATTCATTATACTCTCTTTATTCTTTACGCATTAACTTCGCTTTTTACAGCTAGAAGATGTAACATCGAACATATTATTTTTTTCTCATTTTTGTTTTCCTCATTTTCTCTTTTTTTTTTTTGGTTTACCAATTTTGTGTTGTTGTTGTTGTTGTTTTTGTTTACATAGGAAAAAGTGAATTTGAGTAATTAAAAACATTTAGCGGGTTCGGACGTCGGAGGATTGAGATAGTGAGCTTAAAGCATGAATCAAAATTCTCGTCAGTCTTACTAAGTAAACTTGTTTGAATCAGTTTAAAACCATTTGTAAATTTATGATGTTAACTGGTGCACTCATCCTCGTCATTTTTTGCTTTTCTGCTAAGATAAAATGTAAAGGAACCAAGTTATGTTTGCTAGTGTTCCTATTTTGAGTTGAGAATTAGTGTTCTAACGGACTTTTCGGAAAGTTTCTTTCTTTCTGCGATTTGCAAAGTAGAGAAAGGAAATAAAAATGTATGAACTCATAAAAGGGTATGAGTTCAAAATATCATTTTGAAAACTCATGTCGATTATATATCGGGATTTCATTAATCTTCGGATCATGTAGCAGCACTAGTATATATCATTCATGCAACACAATACTATTCAGAAATGATCCATATTTACATTTCCTTTTATATTTTGAAACTTTGAAATAAACAAATAGCGCCTAAAAAACAATGTTTATACCGAAAATATTATAATGCAACACAATAATTCTCAAACTGAAGGAAGCACTTTCAGTGAATCGGGGCATGTTACAAAGATCGCACGCGCCGTGTCGACCGCCGACCAAATCCGACTCTATGTCCCTCCCACACATTTGCATGCCTTTTGTCTTCATCAATCTCTTCTTTAATTCTATTAATTTTCACTATTCATTTTCCTTTAAAATAATTTAAACTTTGTGAAATTGATTTATTTAATCTACATATCTGAACTCTATCTTTATTTATAGATGTGTTGTTCCAAGTTTTCTTATCAAAACCACTATTCAATCTGAAACTAGTTAGGATAGAAAAAGCGAAAAAAAACTGAACTAATAAGTAGAGTGTTCATGTACATAGAGACACAGCATATGTATTATTCATAAGGAACGACATAATAAAACCTATTATAGAGTAAATTATCAAAAAATCAAATCGAATCATCTAGATACTTACAACAAGAAACATGTTACTAACTCACAATTATAAATATTTGTTCCAATCAAAATATTATAAGAAGGTTCAACTACTGGTTGAATTTTAATGATTATGACATGTGAAATTAAATAAGAAATATGGAACAAGTAAAATAAGTACCTTTTTCATAATAAGTGGTAAGCATCTTAACGATTCAACTACCGTATAATTCATATGGCATTCACATATCCATATGATGAGATTATTATACTTTTGAGTATTCCGGTTGATATAAAACAATATGCTCAACGCCTCAACCTGTATCACTGATAGAGTTTTGTCTTAGCTTAGACTAATTGGAAATAGTTGATGAACCAAAAAAAAACTATGACATATGTTTCGTTTACTTTGGTAAATATCATTACTACATAATCAAGAACTTGAGAAAATTGAAATACACATACGAAAAGAAAAAATGAAATCCACTAAATTAGCTAATAACACTTGCTTTCACATAAGGTCGGAAATGATATAACTTTTGTATACATTGGTAAATTATCATCCCAATGGATTTGACATGATAGCCATATATATAGAAGAATAAACAAACAACATGAGTCGTAATAGGCAATTACTCGACACCCTATACTAGGTTAGGGTATGTGCAACTTGATTACATAAGCCACCAAGTGTCGAGGTAGTCCATTCCCAAAACATAGCCTCTCGGCCCCTCTCCATAGTGAGTTAGTGACAATATATAATGTTTAGCTTTAACGTGCAAAATTTGATAAATAATGTGATCAGTAGAAGATATATTAGAATCACATATTCAAAACATGAAAAAACTTAAACCCTAGTGTGACACTGTGACATGCTATTTTCCCTAAATTAAATAAGAGAATTTGTTAAAAATGCCCCTTTTGATATACCCCTTTTCAAAAATACCCTCTTTTCTGGCCATTTTTATTTTTGCCCTCTTTTAATTTTTAATGACCATTTTACCCTTAGATGAAAATTATTTTATTCAATAAAAAGAAAAACAAAATTTTCCCGCCAAAAAAATTTCCGACATATTTTCCCGCCAAAAATTTTTCGAAAAAATTTTCCCGCCAAAATTTTTTTGTCAAAAAATTTTGATAAAAAATTTCGACAAAAAAATTTTCCCGCCAAAAAATATTTACAAGGTTTTTAAAAGATTTTATAAGGTTTCTACCTTATAAAACCCTTATAAACACCTTGTAAAGGCTTTTACAAGATTTTTTAAAAAGTTTTAAAAGGTTTTTTAAACAACTTGTAAACGCTTTTACAAGATTTTTAAAATGTTTTTAAAAGGTTTTAAAAGGTTTTTAAAAGGTTTTTAAAAGGTATTCAAATGGTTTTTAAAAAGATTTTTAAAAGGTTTTTAAACACCTTGTAAACGCTTTTACAATGTTTTTAAAAACCTTGTAAAAGTTTTTATAAGATTTTTAAAAGGGTTTTAAAAGGTTTTTAAAAGCATTTACAAGGTTTTTAAAAGCGTTTACAATGTGTTTAAAAACCTTGTAAATACTTTTAAAAGTTTTTTAAAAGCGTTTACAATGTTTTTAAAAGGTATAAATTTCAATATTTTTGGCGGGAAAAATTTTCGATTTTAGTGGGAAAATTTTTTTTTGGCGGGAAAAATTTTCAGTTTTGGCGGGAAAAAAAATTTGGCGGGAAAATATTTTCGATTTTGATGACTGTATATTCTTGCTGGCACTCAAAAAAGGGTAATTTGGTCATTTTGTATATAAAGAGGGGTAGTTTTAAAAATGGTCAATATGAAGGGGTATTTTTAAAAAGAGATATGAAAAAGGGGCATTTTTGAGAATGCCCCATTAAATAAAAAGGCAAAGTATACAAAATTATATATATATACAGTATATCTTATATAATACGAGAAGGTTTTTTCTAACTTTGATTACCAATACGACACTTGGCGCTCTATATTTATGACACATGTCTTTCTCACTAATTTAAACATCTTTTTATATACTTTATTTTATTTATATCTTATATGGTGTTTGCTTTTAAAATAAAAAATTTGACATTGTTACAAATATATATTTCTTCCAACTTTAGTTTAACATATAATATACTTTCTAACGAAAGCATATACCATATAACCTAAAAATAAAATACTGATCAAACCAGTTAAAACAAAAAAAAAAATTCTACTTTTAAAATAAAAATAAAATTCAATTTAATTTATGATAGACTAATTTAAAAATAGAAAACATGTTCTAATATATTTAAAAAATCACATTGTATTCAATAATCATATATATTGTACTAAAGACAAAACTCATATAAAATTAGCTTATATTTAATATTCTATAAGTTATAGTTTGACTGTCTTTAAAGCTCATGTACTAAAAGAAAATAAAATAACATAATTGCTTAATCACCCATGAAATTATAGAAAACTATAGTTTCACAAAATAATTTAATGGTAATTATACTATTTATTTTAAATTATTAAAAAATAGAGATAATATATCAAATCTAAAAAATATGAAATTTGACACACTTTTCTTTTCATAAATTTTATTCAAAATTTAATGCGAGATATAGTATAAGATATTTCATAAATTTTTATGACATGAGCCATATTTTAATATGCATTATTCCAAAAAAAAATATATTAAGGGTGTTTACAAGATTAGAGAGTAAATATTGGAGCATATGATAAATTGTGAATACACTTATCAGTTATTCAAAATAATCATTGGTGATTCTTCTGTTACCTTTTTAAAAACATGAAATTTGACACATTTTTCTTTTCATGATTTTATCCAAAATTTAATGCAAAATATAGTATAAGATATTTCAAAAAACTTTATGACATGTGCCATATTTTAATATGCATTATTCTAAAAATTTTTATATTAAGGATGATTACAAGATTAGAGAGTACATACTGGAGCATATGATAAATCGTGAATACACTTATTAGTTATTCAAAATAATCATTGGTGATTCTTCTCCTACCTTTTAAAAAATATTAAATTTGACACATTTTTCTTTTCATGAATTTTCTCCAAAATTTAATGCGATATATAGTATAAGATATTTCAAAAAAAATTATAACATGAGTCATATTTTAATATGTATTATTCCAAAAGTTTTTGTATTAATGGTGATTACAAGATTAGAGAGTACATATTGGAGCATATGATAAATCGTGAATACACTTATTAATTATTCAAAATGATCATTGGTGATTGTTCTGTTACCTTGTAAAAAATATTGTCTAGATTCATAATCTCATTAGTATAGTACAAAATTAAAGTTTTAAAAGTTTAGTTTATTGATTGGATGAATTTGAGTCGGTCTGATTTTTTTTCTTACATATCAAATTTTAAAATCTTCCAAATCTGATGGAAAAGTCAACATATA
>NC_025686.1:4718393-4721965 GCF_000633955.1 Camelina sativa
AATATAATAAATAAGAATAGAGATAAGGACCGAGAAATAACTCATCATCGTAGAAGTATAACACATTTTAAGCATTCATATAGAGTTTCTCATTCACAAGAAATTTGTTAGGAGGCTAATTGAAGAAAATCAAACCATAGCAACATATTGTGGAGTCAAAAAGAAAGTCAAATATTAAGATTGAGTTAAAGAATATATTATGTTGTAAAACCACTCGCAAAGAGATAAATATTTATCAATTTTTTTTTTACGATTGAGACTGAAACATAATTTTTATTTATTTATTTTCATGGTTAATGAGTTTCGCTAATAATTTTCTGGTTATAGAGATCTAGCGAATCATCATATAAGTCTTGACCGCATCCATATATTAGAGCTTTGGAAAAGATGGAGGGAAATATGAGATTTATCTAGAAATATTTGTAAACTATTTTCAATACTAAATTTTCGTTTTGAATGTCTGAATATGGTCTCTACACAAACCTCATGTGTGTAAGGCTATCTCCAATATATATTTTATTTTTTACTCTATAATAGAGTATAGTTTTTTTCAATGTATCAATCTATTTTATAGAGTTAGTTTAAAAAAGTAATGTTGCATATGGAGTAATCCTACCATTTACTCTATTTTAGAGTAAGATATAGAGTAGAGTTAGAGCAAATGCTACTCTATAACAGACTACTGACTTTAAAATAGAGTGGAGTTGGAGATGCTCTAATAATCTAACAATTTATCACAAAATAATAAAATCCAAAACAGCAAAACTTTGAGGGATTTAATTACTTCAATCAAATTTTTTTTTGATATGTTTTGTTTATTTTATTTTGCATCCAAACATTAAGAACCACATATATAAAGAAACACATATTAAATATTTATTTTAAAAAATCATATTAAAAAATTCAATTCAAAAATATATTTGTAAATTTAAGATATATCATAATTAATAAAAATAAAATTAAATATATCTCGAGCCTATTTCTAATATATATATATGTTTATTGAATTTGGAAAACTATACATTGAATTTGGAAAACTATACATCAAAAGTGCACATCTAAAAAAGGTACGCACGTACACACAAATACCAGTCATAAGCTCAAAGGCCTATAAAAGAGGTTGCCTCCTTCCCCATACCCAAACACTCTTCTTCTTCAACTCTTTAACATAACAGAGAGAGAACCAAAAAAAAAAAATCCAAACTTTCTCAAAATCTACTTCTTCTAAATCCAACCCATTTCTTTTCTTGGAACTCGATTTCGGACAAACCCATTTCACTGTTTTCTCCAAAAAGACTTCATTTAACATTTGTCAGACTAAACAATGAAGAGAGTTAGAGGTTTCAAAATTGGACACAGATTTGTCAAAATCTTCAAATGGATGATTCTGCCAAGAAGAATCCAATCAGGGAAACGTCAATGCCCGAACCGAATCACTAACCCGGTTTCCGGAATCAAGTCATTAGCACGGTGTCTAAGCCTTGGAGCTAAGAGATTATGTGGTGGTGCTGGTGGTAAGAAGAATCCGAGTCAGAGTCAGATCCGATTGGGTAAGGATCCGAAAACTTCGAACCGTGTTGTTCCGAGAGGACATTTGGTGGTCCACGTCGGCGAATCAGACTGTGACACGAGGCGTGTCGTGGTGCCGGTGATTTACTTTAATCATCCATTGTTCGGAGAGTTGTTGGAGCAAGCGGAACGGGTTCATGGGTTTGATCAACCGGGTCGGATCACGATTCCGTGTCGGGTTTCGGATTTTGAGAAGGTTCAGATGAGGATCGCCGCATGGGATCATTGCCGCCGGAAGAGAGTTTTTTAAGAGGAAAAAAAAAGAATATATTAGAAAATAGTCAAAAATCAAAAATGATTATTAAAAAATAGAGAAATTGTGGATATTAGTTTTTCCTTATGTTATACGATATACTGATTCACAATTTCAAAGAATTATTTGTATCAATTTTTTTTCATACTTGCTAGAATATACTTAAAATTTATAATACCATTGTGTGTGCAATTTTAAAATTCAGTATAAAATTGAATTGACGTAATAGTAAGGTGTTCTGTTAGTGAAATTACTTTTTTTTTTCCTATATCCAAAGGAGAGTAATAATGATTCAGAAACATTTTTATTTACCAAAAAAAAAAGATAATGTATAAAGTATTTAAACCAATTCTACAGAAAAATAATTAACAACTTTATTATATAGCTTATTATATTTGGCTTTTAAAATTAAATACACCAAAATCTATATTTATATATATATATATTTTTTTTGCTAATTCAACGTATTTTTACAGCCCTATATAGAAAACTACGAACCCTTCACGCCAGTCAAAATAGACTGGCTCTGCTCCGTGAAAATCCAATGGGATCCTGACCCTTACAGATCTGATCCCAAAATATTTCCACATTTTTCAACAACTTAGTTTGGTTCATGACCAATCTTATAAAAGATAAAACCAATCTTAAACCTAAAATTCTTAAAAAGAAAAAACGTTTTGATTTAATCGAATCTGAAACAAAATCGTACAAATTCACAAAGTAACATGCATTATATCTTGTTGATCTTTTGAAGAAACTGATCTATGTTCCTGGTTAGATTAAGATGAGGGTATTGAACTTGAGATTTTAGAAGATTTTAGGGTATTTTAAAAATAACTTGTTACTCAATTGATGATTTTTAAAAATATTTTAAAATTTTATGTTATTCAACTTGAAATTTATGTAAAACCATTTAATATAATTTACAAAATCACAAGCTAATATTATTTTCCTTAAAATTAAAAGACAAACAATTTCACCAAATAATCTAAAAATTCACTCAAATATCTCAAAAATCTAAAATGTACAAAATCTCACAAAAATCCTATCAAATCTGTGTTTCAATACCTCTAAAAGAGATTGTAGTGGAGTGAATGTTATCTTTTATGATATGATTTGATATAAGAAACAAGTTGATATCACATGTTACATGACATTAAAATATTTGAAAAAATGTAATGTTGTATAGATTGAAATTCAACTACCGTATATAGTTCATATGATAATCACATATTCAAATAATTAATGAGATTAATACTGTTTAATATTGTTTAAATATGTGAATATACTGATCATTATGCCTGTTTAATATTGTTTGTCTTTTCACTATGCTGTCAGTATAAAACAACATGCTCCTAGCTAGCCCCTAGCCTAAAATATTGCAAATAGTTGATGAAAAAGACAAAGCTATTACATTTTTTTTTTCATTTAAAAGATAATTCTGATTAATAGTATAAATTACATAGCCAAGAAATTGTGAAAATTTAAAATATGAAATCCACTTAGCTAAAAAAACACTTGCTTTATAACTTTTGTTTACTTTTAGTAACTATCATCACAGTGAATTTGTTAAGATAACCATAAAGGAATAATAATCAAACAACATGAGTAATAAGGCAATTTCTTGAGACCCTATTCTAGGTAGCGTATGTGCAACTTGATTAAATAATGCCATGAAGTGTTGAAGTAGTCCATTCTCATTGAAGATCATAAACATAGCATCTCCAATCTCCATAGTTCATACTGACAT
>NC_025686.1:4722771-4740110 GCF_000633955.1 Camelina sativa
TTCCTGGTTAGATTAAGATGAGGGTATTGAACTTGAGATTTTAGAAGATTTTAGGGTATTTTAAAAATAACTTGTTACTCAATTGATGATTTTTAAAAATATTTTAAAATTTTATGTTATTCAACTTGAAATTTATGTAAAACCATTTAATATAATTTACAAAATCACAAGCTAATATTATTTTCCTTAAAATTAAAAGACAAACAATTTCACCAAATAATCTAAAAATTCACTCAAATATCTCAAAAATCTAAAATGTACAAAATCTCACAAAAATCCTATCAAATCTGTGTTTCAATACCTCTAAAAGAGATTGTAGTGGAGTGAATGTTATCTTTTATGATATGATTTGATATAAGAAACAAGTTGATATCACATGTTACATGACATTAAAATATTTGAAAAAATGTAATGTTGTATAGATTGAAATTCAACTACCGTATATAGTTCATATGATAATCACATATTCAAATAATTAATGAGATTAATACTGTTTAATATTGTTTAAATATGTGAATATACTGATCATTATGCCTGTTTAATATTGTTTGTCTTTTCACTATGCTGTCAGTATAAAACAACATGCTCCTAGCTAGCCCCTAGCCTAAAATATTGCAAATAGTTGATGAAAAAGACAAAGCTATTACATTTTTTTTTTCATTTAAAAGATAATTCTGATTAATAGTATAAATTACATAGCCAAGAAATTGTGAAAATTTAAAATATGAAATCCACTTAGCTAAAAAAACACTTGCTTTATAACTTTTGTTTACTTTTAGTAACTATCATCACAGTGAATTTGTTAAGATAACCATAAAGGAATAATAATCAAACAACATGAGTAATAAGGCAATTTCTTGAGACCCTATTCTAGGTAGCGTATGTGCAACTTGATTAAATAATGCCATGAAGTGTTGAAGTAGTCCATTCTCATTGAAGATCATAAACATAGCATCTCCAATCTCCATAGTTCATACTGACATTATAATCTTCATCTTTAATATGTTAGGTTACATAATTATTTAAATTTTCTTTAACGTGAAAATTTTATAAATAATGTGAATAGTGTGACATGCTATTTTGATTATTTTCCATAAATTAAATAAGAAGGCAAAGTATACAAAAAAAGAAAAACAAATTGAATTTGGAAAACTATACATCAAAAAGTGCACATCTAAAAACGCACGCACGCAAACAGTCATAAGCTCTCAAAAGCCTATAAAAGAGGTTGCCTCCTTCCTCATACCCAAACTACTCTTCTTCTTCAACTCTAAAACATAACAAAGAGAGAGACTTCATCCTAACTTTCTCAAAATCTACTTCGTCTAAATCAAAACCATTTCTTAAAACTGGATTTCGGACAAACCCATCTCATTGTTTTCTCCATAGAGAAATTGTGGATATTAGTTTTTTCTTATGTTACACGATATACTGATTCACAATTTCAAAGAATTATTTGTATCAAATTTATTCAATACATGATAGAATATGAAAATTATAATACCATTGTGTGTGCAATTTTAAAATTCAGTATAAAATTGAATTGTACTTAATAGTAAGGTGTTCAGTATATTGTTAGTGAAATTACCTTTTTTTTTTCTATATCCCAAGGAGAATAATAAAAATTCATTTTTTTCAATATAAATACTTTTGATAAGTTTCTATTAAGTACAATTTAAAATTTTATACTCAACATCTTCTATTAAGTAAAATAAAATTCTATTTATAGTAGAAAATGTTTCAATATACTGTTAATGAGATTATGTTTTCTATATCGAAAGGAGAATCACGAAAATAACATATTTTTTAAAAAAGAACCACTATTTTTGTCTATTTTAAAAAGAATTATCTGTAAACTTTTGATTTTTTTTAATAGAGCATATAATTAAAATATTTATAATTATAATTATAACACATGAAATAAGATGTATAGATAATTTTATAAATTCCTATAATGCTTATAAAATTCATAAAACAACTAATAAAAAATGTATTTTTTGTACAACTTTCTCTAGCGGTATATTTAGTGGTGTCAAATCATATTATAAAAGATAAAACCAATCTTAAACCTAAAATTCTTAAAAAGAAAAATCGTTATAATTTAATCGAATCTGAAACAAAATCGTACAAATTCACAAAGTAACATGCATTATATTTTGTTGATCTTTTGCAGAAACTAATCTATGTTCCTGATTAGATTAAGATGAGGGTATTGAACTTGGAATTTTAGAAGATTTTAGGACAATTTTTAAAATTCACTTGTTATTCAATTGATGATTTTTAAACATCTTTTAGAATTCTATGTTATTCAACATGCAATTTATGTAAAATCATTTAAAATAATTTATAATCTCACCAAATCACAAGCTAATTTCTTTTTCCTTAAAATTAAAAAACAGAAAATTTCACCAAATAATCTAAACATTCACTCAAATCTCTCAAAAATCTGAAATTTCCAAAATCTCACAAAATCTTCTCAAATATGTGTTTCAATACCTCTAAAAGAGATTGTAGTGGAGTGAATGTTATATTTTTGTTATTCAGTAACTGTGTAAGTATATAAAAAGCGTTTGAAACATCACTTCCTAACCAATGATATATAAGAAATAAGTTCATATCACATGTAAACATGACATTTTCAAAGTTTCACATATATGATAAATTAATTGAAAAAATTGTATTTTTTATATATAGTTTTTTGTTGGAACCAAAATGAGATGTAATCTAACTTTTAGTATGGTAGCCAAACTAAAACTAAATTAATCAACATATGTTTGGAAACTAACTCAAGATGTTCAAATCTAATCTACACACCTTAGATCTTGTTAAAAGGTTTAGCATTTGAAAGAGATGTGATATAATATACATTTACTTAAATGCATTTTTTTTTCAAGTTGTTTTATGGAAATGATATATGCCAAATCTATAAATTGAAATAGTAAGAAGGCTCCACTACTAATTTTAAATTGAAGTTGTGCGCAAAACAAATGAAATAACATTTTGTCAAGATAACTAAACATTTGCTTAAGACTAACACTTTATGAAAAGTATGTGAACTATGTAGAAAAACACATAAAAAGATCTGGACTTTACAATAATAGATGTGATTTTCTTTAAATTAAGGGGAAAAATACAAAAAAAAAAACATGACTTATTCTTATTTAATATTTGTCAGAAAAAAACATAAACTTTTTTTCGTTGCCAAATAATACTCAAACTAATCTATAGATGACAAAAAATACATGAACTATCCGATTTTCCGATTTCACACTTATCGTGTTATGGTTTTTAACAACGTTAATGCAATCGTAATTTTACTCCAGTAAAAAATGTTTTTGGTTTACCTATGGTGACATCACAACGATAAAGAGACAAGTACAAGAGTATTGACTTTTAATAACGTTATAAGATAGCGTTTTAGGTAAGTTATGCAATCTTTCCGTATATATTTTTGAACTTTTTTAATTTTGTAAAAATGGTTTGTAATAGCAAAATAAATACTTCATAGAAACGCTATTGAAATTGTTAGCGGGAATTTTTGTTCCTATTCGTTAATAAAAATCTTGGCTCCAACAATAAAGAAAAAAGAAAGAGGACTTCTGATTAAAAAATAATTCAACCTAATTTCTTCCCCTGCTCTCTAACTATGACACTCTTCCTGTTCTCTAGTTTCTTTCGAATTTTGTTCTTCCTCTACTTCTCTCTTCTTTCACGGTATCTTACTGTCCTTGCTCATAATCTCAGTATCGAATCACAAAAAACCAGCAAAATGCCTAGCCATCATCGCCATCGTGTTTAACTGTTAGGGATTTAGGTCTTTGATTCGTCTAAGGCTGTTGATTTTGGGTTTTCGTTAGTTGTTTCTCTTTGTTTAATAGATTTTGGTTTCAATTCATTTGTAGCTAGAATTCATTAAAGGATCTATCGTATTGAACTGGTAAATTCAATTATGTGTTGTATTTTCTTAACAGGTTATGAGATTCGATTCGATTCTCTTTTGATGTAATTGTTTGTATCGATTTTGATGTCGTTTGCGATGAAGATTGCTTGCTACTTGAGCGCATGATTGATTATTGGGCGCTTTAACACCCAATATATTTTTTTTAGTTTGATTTTATTTGTTGCTCAGACTCATATTCATGAATAGGTTGAGTTTCAGTAGCTATGGGTTCAAAATTTCAATTTTGGTTTAGCTCCATTGCTCCTCTCCGTAGTGATGTGATAAAGACTTTTAATAGAAAAGCATTTGGAGCTTTGAATGTGTGCTCTAAGATTCATAGTTTCGTTCTTATTGGTGGAAGAAACTCAATCTGTTCTGCTGATTTGTTGAGTGTTTTGATGATAAGTAGTGTTTGTTCAGTCCTAATTTGTTACAGTGTGCTAAGACGGAACGCTCACTGGTTTTATCATCTAGATCGTGGTTTCAGGTCAGGTGCTAGTTGGCTTATCCAGCTTGAAGTATCTGCATTTACATTTTACAGATTATGTCATCTTATGTCACCCAAAGTGATCAACAATTGCTTGAATCGTGTGTGGGATGAGGAACTGAGCTTGAAGCGACTACTCACTCAGTTCTTGTTTTCTCTTCTGAACTCGTCAAATGGCAGCTTCCATTCTTCTCAATCATGTTTTCCAAAGTAATAGCTTAATCTCTCTTCAGATCCAATTTTTGTTTTGAGTTTTGGACTTGATTCTTGCTTATTGTAAGAACTTTTGTTGATTACAAGCCTTTTTAGTTTATTCATGAAGTTGTAAGATGAGAAATAATTTCTTGAGTACATAAAAATTTCTATGTAAAACGAGTTTATGTTTCGCTGACGTGGCGTATTCTGTCGCCGTACGATCAGAATTAATTCAAGGGATACAATTATAACCTCTCTTTATTATTTCATTGGCTATGCCATTAAAGTGAGGATCTCAATATGTTTAATATGAACCGTTGATTCAAATGAATCTAACGAACACAAATTTCAACCTTCTTTTTTAATCTTTTTTCTTTCACTTCTTCCCCTCATTCTCTTCTTTGTCGTATATCTCTTTCATCTTCTTCTTCTTCTTCTGCAATCGATATCCAATTAGTAATTAATAGACAGAAATAATTGTATAATTAATAAAGCCCAAAAATAATAATATTTCTCTCTATTAATTACTCAGTATTAAGAAATGTTAATTTTGGAATATTCTAGCATGTGTGGACCACCAAACCGTCTAATCTATGATTCTGGGATTCATAATTTATGTGTATTAAGCTCTCTGTTTTGTTGGATTGTTATATCTATATGTGTATTAAGCTCTCTGTTTTGTTGGAATTGTTATGGTTTAAAGTTTCAGAATTGAGTGGGATAAATTTAATTACGTTTTCAATCTTTGTGACCCTTACGATGGAGCATCGAGGAACTGATTATTGGAAGTGACGCTCTGTTCCATTGCAAAACACAATCACGATTATTGGAAGTGACGCTTCATGAAAGCTTTCATGAAATTCATATTGGCTTTCCTGAAATTCATATTGGTACATAATTCATATTCTTGAAGGCTTTCCTGAAAAGATTTGGATTTAGTGGAGATGGTGAAGCTTGCGGTGAAGATTTCAATCTGAGATCTTTTCAATTAAATGCCAAATCGATCTACTGGAGCTTCAATCAATTGCCAAATTGATCGACGGAAGCTTCCCCATCTCCACTAAATCCAAATCTGAGATCTCACCTTTCAACCTCATCTTCAAACCTCCTCCTCTTTCCTTCACCACCGTCGTTTCAGCCCCACAAATTCCCATTGCCAGAGCCATGGAAAACATACTCAATAACGGTGAGCTTCGTCGTTACAGTGAGAACGTACGACGAAACAGAGTCTGGTGACTTCATATCTCTGATCCGTGATGAAAGAAAAAGATATGATGGTGATGGTTGATGGAAGAAAGAGATATGGTGAAGTTGTTTTAATGAGGAAGAGAAAAGATTGGAAGCTGCAGAAATGGGGAAAGAGAAGCATAAGAAACTGACGAATCAAGGCTTGAAAACATCTATAAGTATGTTATAGTGATGCTTCGCAAGGAGATGGAGATTACAAAGATTGATTTGATTAAGACTACTCAAGCTCAACTTATTCAGTTTCTCAACTCTTTCTACATCTAATAATTATATTCTTCAAGAGTTTGCTACATTTTCACAGACATACAAATTGTAAATCCAAAGTTGGCCATGTAGATGTTGGTTTCAGATATTTGGGAAGACTTTCATAAAATTCAAGTTCGTCTTCCTGAACATTATGAATTCCTTCCTAAACTTAGAAAAATGTGTTTTTAAATCTCTTTATTTATCTGTTGTCCTATTGAATCATATAGTAGTCCATTACTAAGGATAATGTATCAAAGATTCACCAATGTCCTAACCATCTCTCTATTTATATTTTTTATGAAAGTCATCATAAATATTAAAGAATCCTTCCTAAACATCATTTAATCCTACCTAATTAATTTTGTTTGCATCAGCTTGGTATTTAACCTATATTAATGTTTCTTGTTATACTTTTTGCAAATGAACATATTGGCTTACTGGTTACACTCTCTTAGATAATTCATAAAGGCTTGGGGTTTGAATCTTGGCAGATGTTAAAGAGCTCACATTTTTTATTTTATTTTATGAAAGCCATCCTGGATTTTAAATGACCATTCCTAAACATCACTCAATCTTTCATGAATAAAATGTCATTTATGAAAGCCTAATATGAAAAAGATTATTTCATCCATGAAGAGTAAATATTTCATTTTTGTGCATATTATGATGTTTACTAATGTCCACACTTTTTATGAAGGTCTTTTTGAATTTCATCATGAATTCCAAACATTTTATGAATATCATCCTGAAATTCAAGAAATCTTTCATGAAGTTTGTGGAATCCTTCCTGAACTTCGTGGAATCCTTTCTTGAATTTTCTGAAAACTAAAGAGAACATGTAGCAAACTCAATCACAACTACCTCAACAACTATTAACTTGTCTAATAGAAATACAATCAAAGTTTCAAAAATCAAACATCATTATACTTCTACCATTGTCTTTGGTTTGTCTTCTTCTACCTCTAAAACTCTAAATTATTATACTTCCACCATGTCTCTGAGTCACGTCCTCCGTCGTCTATGTACCATCATCACCACTTTGATACCAGCTAACAACATATCAAAACACTTCACCAACACCATTTTATCAATTCCAGAAACCAAATAAACAAAAACAAAGAAATGACTAGAGTTCATGATTGAGAGACCCATATCACAAATCAATAATTTACTGAAAATCTGAAACTTTTGGGAATGAGAAAATGAATTCAATCACAACATATGATTTAATCGAACAAATAAAGCTATGAGACCTAAGAATGAAATCCAAAATTGAGGACCATAATCCAGAATTGATAATAGAGCTTCATATATATTATCCAAAATTGAGATTACCTTGATTTTAAAATAAGGGATTGAAGAAGCGTGCACCAAGCTGTTTGCCAAATATCCTCACCACACTCTTCCATCCCACATTTTCAGGCTTAGAAATCGCTACCTTCCGCGTCGAGCGCTGTGCGGCAGTGGTATTACTCCCTATTGCGGCAAAACTAGACCTTCTCATCACGGGAACCAAATCTTGGTTTTGGGATTGATCAAATGATAGCCTCACCGTGGCTCAGATCTCTTCTTGTGCCACCGACATCCCCCAACACCACCGTTCGCAAGCGATTTGCTTTGAGGGTAATCAAAGTTGGATGTATTCTCTTTGAATATAATCGACGTCCGTCTAGTCTCCGCCGTCGTGTTAATATAAACCGTCGATGCTCTGGTTCTCTCTCACTATGTTTTCTCTCACCGGTTAATTTTAATAGTAATATAAATTTGTGCTAATTTTGTCATTTTGAAGAGTATATGCTAAGTTTGGAACAAAAACCTAAATTTGTGCTATTTTTGTCAATTGCCCTCAAAATAATATATGCACTATATAAAATTTATATTTTACTTAATATTAGAATAATAATTATCAAAGGGAAAAACAAAAAAAAAACTAATATTATCTCATATTTGAAAAATTAATATTATTATCAAAATAATATATGCACTATATCAAATTTATATTTTACTTAATATTAGAATAATAATTATCAAAGGGAAAAACAAAAAAAACTAATATTATCTCATATTTGAAAAATTAATATTATCTTAAATATATTTGTAATTTCACACGTAATAATTTTACTATTTATCAAACTGTTTTAATTAGCATGATTGCTCCTAAGGTGGTTACTGCCTCACTGGTCTTTGGTCCATCAAGGTTTTTTTTTAAAAAATTTATCGATGCAACTTGTAATTGTAAAAATATTCCATTATAAAAAAGGAATATTTTTTTGTGTTTCTTTAATTCGCCAATTATTCCCTCTCCTAGTCTCCTCTTTCGATCGTGAAATAAATGACATATTTTTTTTTTCCTTTTTGATAAAAGGAAATATTGTAGTTATAAATAAAATTAGGATGACACAAGTTATTGCCAAAAAAAAAAATTGTTAATTCCTCCTCTATTGAAGGGGTCACGTCAGGGAGTTGTTCTCTTAGAGCTTTGCCTCGTGAAGATGATACAAACCGCAAATTTTTGTGGTGTGAGTCGAATAGAAGAATTTGTTTGTGAAGACAGGATTAGTGCATTGCCCGATGATTTGCTCGTAATGATCTTGGATCTTGTTCCGACAAAAGATGCGGTGGCCACCATGTTTCTGTCCAAACGATGGTTCTCTGTTTGGACGATGAAACAGAGACTTGAGTACAGAGACAGCGAGGAGGAGGAGGAGGAGGAGGAGGAGGAGAAGGAGGATAGTGATAATGATAGTGATAGTGATGATGATAGTGATGGTGATAATGATGATGATGATGATGATGATGATGATGATGATGATGATGATGATGATGATGATGATGATGATGAACATGTGGGCAGTGATGATGATGAGCATGAGCATGTGGACAGTGATGATGATGAGCATGAGCATGTGGACAGTGATGACGAGAACGAGAATAAGGATCAGAAAGTGGAGGATGAAAGCAAAAAGAGCGTCTGGTGGTTTCTTGAAAAATCATTGCAACTCCACAAAGCACCCGTAATATCCAACTTGTGTATTAAACTCGGTCCAAGTTGTCCTACCGACGCTGATGTCGGGAAGTTGGTTGCAAACGCTGTTGATCGCTGGGTGCTTGAGATGAAATTCAAACTCCTCTGGTCCGCAGATCCAGCCAGCTTGCCCAAGACCCTTTACTCTTGCCAATCTCTCATGACACTGACTCTCTCCAACAAGATTCTCGTGGATGTTCCTTCTTCCGCATCCCTCCCATATCTCACAACTCTCAAGCTTCACTATGTGGTCTATAATGACGATGATTCTCTTGTTAAGTTATTATCGAGCTGTCCTGTTCTCGAGACCCTGTTCGTTAAACGACACAAGAAGGATGACAATGTGACCAAGTTTAATGTGGTATCGCCTAGCTTATTGTGCTTTACGTATGATAACCATAGGCGCTGGCCAAAAGACAGCGATGGTGGAGATAGTGGTAGGTGCTTGGTCGTAGATACTCCAGCATTAACATACTTTGAAACATATGATACCACGGGAGACTCTTGCTCCATCGAGATGTCCTGTCTTGATACTGCTATTATCGACACTGATTCTTGCCCTGATGACCAGTTTCTAAGATCTCTTTCATCTGTCTCGTATCTTTGGCTCTATTTAACTGTTGAAGCGGTAGCCCTCTCCCTCCCTCTCTTTGCTTGTGATCTCATTGTTGCACCTGGCTTACTTACTCATGTGTTTCATCGCAGGTTGTGTGGTGTAGCACCATCACATTTTCTCGGCTTAGACAGTGTAGGATATCTCCAGAAGAATCAGATTGGATGGAACCGACTGTAACTTTACTTGAAAATGCCCCGGAACTAAAACATCTTATTGTTGATTATGTACGTATCCTCCCTCCTTCCTCTAAAATAATGTTGTGTTTAATTATATATATACATATATATATATATGTATATATATATTAATGTAGTGATCATTGATTCTCAGACATGCACAAAACAACCTGAGAATCTGCCCCTTTCATGGAACCAACCGAGCTTTGTTCCCGGATGCTTGTCGTCACAGCTCGAGACTTTTGAATGGGAAGCATATGGAGGAAGAGAAGAAGAGGAACATTTCTTGGCATACGTCCTAGCCAACTCCAATTTTTTAAAGACTGCAACAATCTCCCTCGGATCCTCATTCAGTCTTGAAGAGAAACAGATGATGATAGAGGGCTTGAAAGACATCCCCAAGGTGTCAACAGAAGCCAAGCTTGTATTCGATATTTGAACGTGGTTATGTATTGAATAACTAGATATATATATATATATATATATATGTTTTTTATTCATAATTAATGCTGGAGATGCAAATATTATAAACATAAAAATATATATAAAAAGAGCTAGAGGAGTTTGAATATCACTCGTCAGATCAGGCGTTTTCTTCAATCTTGTTAAACGGCCGGAGATGGTTTCCATGAGCCTCTGATCAACATGCTAGAAGGGACTGTACTGTGGCATGGTATATGACAAAGAATTGAAAAAATGCTTTAAATCCACTTGTACACACGAGCAATATTTGCATTTTATCTTGACTACGCTAGGCTCAACTCTTGAGACAATTAAAATGTTCAGCTAAATCAATCTATAAAAACTGTCAAGACCAAATTAAAGTCCCACCGATAAGAACTTTGAGTTCTATTGTTATGGATTCCAGAAACATAGTTGCAGTTGCAGTAGGCAAATAAAATTTATTATCTTTGAAAGCTATATTACGTACCAAGAATCAGATTTTACATAAGTAAATAGACGATCTTGTAAATTTGTTTTGGCAATATATAGGGGACAATATGATAGAAGTGTTTCAACTTTCAAGCGTATGCCTTTGGACAGAACAAACTTATCAATTACAATCAATCCAAAGATATGTATGTATATTTTTGAAAATAAATCATTACGCTTTATATATGCGTTATTGTTGTTTTGTTTTCTTCAGGATGATCAAGCTAAAAGCAATGATGATGATCATATTAAAAATACTAGAATTTGTACCCGCGCACGCGCGGGATTTTAATTTAAAATATTTCTTATCAATAAAAATAGTTGAGCTCAAATATAATCATTCCAACTTTTGAGTATAAATCTATATAAATACTAAACTTATTTTACTCTGTGATATACAACATATATATTTTTGAAGATAATATTTCTTTGTTATATCTATTTGCGATTTTACGTGGGATTTTAGTTAAAAAATTTCTCAGTAAAAATCATTGAACATGAATATAATCTGAAGATTAAAAGATAAATCTATAAAAATCCCGTACTTATTTTACTAATCTATATATAACATATATTGTCTGTTGTTGCAATATTATTGTCGACAATCTTCTGACCTTTTATCTTTAAAAAAGTTCATTTCATATTCATATCCCATGAAAACATATTTTTAAAAGTTCTAACGTCAATGTCGATTGTTGACCTAATTATAGAGATCATTTAAACATATCGATATCCTACATTAGATGCAAATATACAAAGTTTTATGAACAGTTTTAGTGCTATGTCACTACAATAAGGTTGTCTAAATGCATCATCTGCCATAATAGAATTTCCGACTAAGTAAAAAATGCTTAAATGATGAAACATTTAAACCCTACAATGAGTATCTATTCACTAATCCAAGTTACGTATATTTCTAAAATCTCATGTTATTTGCAGATGTTAATTTTGTGATGCAACCCCAGCTTCGTCTTCTTAAAAAAAAAAACATAGTGTGCATTAAATATGTTGTTTTTTTTCCAATGTTTTGTGTTAAAGCATTTGATAATATAATATATATATATATATATGTTATATTTGTTATATATGTTTTATATCATGTTATAAAATTGAAGCTTCAGTTGATAATATACCCTATGAGATATGCTATATAAATCACATGCCACTTTTTGTAACGGCTTATATATCATTTTTTTTTTATATTTCATGACCATTGATTTTGTTTTTTTTTTAAATAGATTATTTTTTCAAAATTCTTTTTCCCTTACAATATCTTTGTTTTAGATCAAGATCAAAACTTTTAAGTTAAGTTAAGTAATTAATCTTTTCTTTCTTATAAGTAAATTTTAATAATAAATCTTTATGGTATATGTTTCTTAGAAACTAATGTTTCACTTTAATTTTATTTTCATGTTTAGATTTTTAAAAATACAATAACATAACTTGTTTTTTTACTCCACCATGCATTAAAATCTTACTTACATTCTAAAACTCATTAACCCATTCTAAATTTTGGAATATAATCATTTTTGGTTTAATAATAACATTATTACTAAAACAAATTTATAGTATTATTTCTACTATTTTAAAATTTTCATTTCTTTTACTTAATTCATTTTTAGATAGACATTATTTTATTATTTACTTAAAAATTATATTATTGTTTATACTATTTAAAATTTTAATTAATTTTAGTTAATTCGTTTTTATTTATTTTTTGCTATTATTAATTATAAGTAATAAATATGCAATGAATGAATATTAAAAATAGTATTTTTTATGCAAAAAAAAAATTGATTAGGTGGATGCTGATGTGGAGGAAGGAGAAGTGATCAAAGTTAACTTTATATATATATATTATTTTAAGGAAATAAGGAAAATCTATTTGATATACGTATGTATTATAATAATTTTATTTGATAAATTTAGTTGTGAACCGGTTATTTACATTATACACTTAATCAAACCATTACAACAAAATCTGTTGAGTCAATCCCACTTACATAAGCGAGAGAGTCTTAACCTTACTTGCAGTATGGGTCAAAGACTCACTCATTACTTCACAGCATCAGTCTGAATAAATCTCAACTTTCTTGTTTCTTGATTTTAATTGCCAGCGGTTACTGGCTTGATCACATATTTATGTTTGTTACCATGCTGGAGAAAAGATCTATTCATCCCTTTTTAGTTTTAAGCTGCGAGTTGGAGAGACCCACAAGCATCAGAAGCATGCTTGCATTAACTGTAGATATAATAATAACTAGGTAATAATTCGTGTTGTTGCACGGAGTAAAATTTTTATTTGAAATATTACATTTATAATACAAACTTATATAGTTTGAATTCATCAGGATTACGAAAGTTTAAAATAGTAATTGCTTCACCATAAATTTTAGATTGACATGATAACGGATTTGGATAGAATGTGAATCGAATTAGTGATCGTTATATTTTTATCAAAATCTTGAACTATCAAATCAGATAAAAATCACAAAAAACTAAATTTTCATGAACCGGATAATTTCAATAAAATTGTTTACCCAGTCAAACCCTTCCGCTAAGCCATCCCGCAACATGTTTAAATATTTTGAGCCACAAAATGTCTTTGCATCCGTCCCGCTTGAATTCATGAGATCCGCATGGGTTATACATGCATTTCAATAAATCATTTTTCTTATATACAAAATATATTTAAAGCTTAAAGTTTTAATAAAGTTTTGTGATAAAGTTTTTAAGAATAACACATTTGTTTTTTTTTTTTGTCAAAAACACAATGGCATATAGTTGTACAAAATGAGGCTAAATAGCTAAATCTGTCTTGAGCTCTCTGGCGGCGACTCATCAACTTTTTGAAGAGAGTGTTTCTTTATTAATAATTTAACTAGGTAACAACCCGCACTATGTGCAGGGTACATCGATTTAAATAAAATATTATGAGTAAAATTATTATTTAAGATTTAAGATTTGTTTCTGTAAACCAAAATATGTAAGTAAAGTTTTTTTCGTTTATTCAAATTTGCGTTTATTTTCTTTAAAATATGTTTTACCCGTGAAATATTTGAACTTAAAAAAGAATTTTAAGGTGGTGTATAAATTTTTGATATCTTTTTGTGTTTCTAAAAATCAAATTCACATATTTTATGTTTCATATTATTATCTACATCACTATGCCATCAAACAGATAAGCAATATATTTTAGGCTAAACTATTTAATTTAAACTAATCCTAAGTTTAAAAATACAATGAGAAAAATGTATAAAAGTGGTAAATAAATGAATAATTTTTATTGTTTTTGAAATGTAATTTCGTTCTAATAATTAAATATGTTATGAAACTGATAATTAAATACATTTTTGGATTTTAATTGTTGATTAAATTTTTCATTTTTAAATACTAATAGAAAATAACATTGTCTTATACTTATATGTTAACTAGGTTTGAACCCACGGTGTACCGCGGAACTAATTTTTAGTTATAGTATATTGGAAAATAATTTTTAATTTATTTGGAGTTTACAACTTAAAAAATGTGCTTATTTTTTGGTTGAATTTTGTTGGATAATATATGATCTTTAAATTTGTTTTGTCTGATACGGTTATATAGAGTTATATGGTAGGTTAGTGCATTTTTTGTTTGTTTGATGTATAAATAAATTAAATATTTTTGAATTTATCAAATCAAAATTAGTTGTTTAAAAGTAAGAAGAACTATGGTTACAAATTTATAATATATGATAATGATAAGTTAATAGTTTTAGTGTTGGATTAATAGTGCAAACCCACCACGCTAAACACGTTTCAGAGCGGGTAAAAAGATTTTATATCCGTGAAGTGACCTTAGTGCAGTGGCAGGAGGTAAGTTTATTTGTAGAAGGCATCATTACACCAGAGGATCGAGTCCCGCTTCCTACGAATATAGGAATTTGGCTAATGGGCCTGCCAGGCTTGTAGCTAGAGGATTCACCCGAACCTATGGAGAAGACTATCTCGTGACATTCGCACCATTAGCCAAACTTCATACGGTAAGAGTAGTTCTGTCACTAGCTGTTAACCTCTCTTGGGAATTGTGGCAGATGGATGTGAAGAATGTGTTTCTACAAGGAGAACTAGAGGATGAGGTGTATATGAGACCACCACCGGGTCTTGAAGACACCATTGGACATGGAACTCAAGAAAGCCATCTACGGTTTAAAACAATCTCCAAGGGCCTGGTATCACAAACTTAGCTCAACACTTATTGATAAAGGATTTAGAAGATCAGAAGCTGATTACACATTGTTCACATATCCAAGCCAAAGAGGTATTATAGTCATTCTCATATATGTTGATGATATTATCATTTCTGGAAATGACAAGGTAGGCATTCAAGATATCAAACAATACCTTAAATCTGTATTTGATATTAAAGATCTTGGAGAACTAAAGTACTTTCTTGGGATAGAAGTGTGTTATTCTGAAGAAGGACTCTTCCTATCACAAAGAAAGTACACACTTGATCTTTTAAAAGATGCAGGCAAGCTTGGATCACGACTAGTTGAGACACCACTCGAAGAAAACTACAAATCAAACCGTAAGGGGGAGCCTGAAGAAGCTCCATTCAAAGATGTAAAACAATATCGACGGTTGGTAGGTAAGCTGATTTATCTCACCATAACTCGACCTGATATATGATTTGCTGTGAACTAGGTAAGCTAACATATGCAAAAGCCAACAGTACATCATTGGGAGATGGTGAGCCGCATACTCAAGTATCTCAAAGGAGCTCCTGGACAAGGCATTTGGATGGGATGTAATAAAGATACGGAGCTTGTATGATACTGTGATGCAGATTATGCTGGAGATCGTGAAGATAGACGCTCAACAACGGGTTATTGCACATTTGTTGGTGGAAACCTTGTCACTTGGAAGAGTAAAAAGCAAAAGGTGGTCTCTCTCTTAAGTGCTGAATCAGAATACAAGGAAATGAGGAAGCTCACAACCGAACTAATGTGGCTCAAAGCCCTCTTGAAGGACCTAGGCATCAATACTTCAAAACCGATCACAATGCACTATGATAATGAAGCTGCTATTCACATTGCAACCAACTCAGTATTTCATGAAAGAACGAAACACATAGAGGTGGACTATCACAAAGTCAAGGAGCAAGTTCAACTTGGAGTGATCTTACCATGCCACACCGAGAGTTCTGAACAATTGACAGACATATTCACCAAAGCAGCACGTTCAAAGGTTTGCGAGTATATACACTCCAAACTCGGGCTCATGGACCTAACTTGGCCACAAGCTAAGACCCTAAAATACTGACCCCATACTCTTTTTCTCTTAGTGTGTTTTTGTCCCAAATGAATTTTATACACTAAGGTTTTTAATGAGATGGGTGTTAATAGTTCTAAGCTCAACTGCTTCACACGATTAAGCTTGAGGGGAAGTATTAAGATGAACACGCCAATCCTTAGTTATATATTGTTTATATGTCGTTTTGTATAGTTTAAGAAGTTTCCTTGTGTTGATCTCTTTGTATTCATATAAATAAATTGTAACTAGGTCAATATTTGTTAAGAAATGAGAATCTCTCCTTCTCCGCTATTCTAACCTAGCCGCTCTCTCTTTCTTTCTTTCTCTGGTGATTATTCTATCTCATTCTCTATTCTTCTCATACTCATCTATTTGTAATTCTTACAAAAAGAATAAGTACAAAGAAGAAGAAAAACTTACGAGAGGTGTTCTGGAGAGACGGCGATCAAAAGGAGGAAAAAGATCGATTAGGTCAAACTTTCAATTTCATGTTATTGGATCCAATCAATAACGCACGGATCCTCAATCAAACAAACAGGTCGTCTAATTTTTACAAACAAATATTTATTTTCAAACAATCAACAAGTGGTAAGAATTTATTTATATCTTCATCTACAATACTCTAATTTGATTTTAAATAAGTCACGTTAAGAAGAATCTAATTTTTATTTCAATACTTTATAATTGTATAGAACCTGTCAAAATATTTGTTTTCACTTTGCTTCCTGTAAGTTTGTTGTAAGTAACAAACTATACAATTTTTTTCGTTTGTTCTAATATGTTTTCTTTATAATAATTGAAATGGGTAAGCTTTAATGGTTCAAATAGATTTATGTGGTTTACCCATGCATGTTTTCTATACAACGGTTTGTCGATAAATCAAGGTGAACATATATAAGTAACTTTTATCTTGGTTTTTTCTAATCAACCATGCATACCCCATTCAAATCACTAAATATTTTAAAAATCTCACATTTTGGTACGACAGCATCAACTTCCACACTTGATAAACTTGATGAGCTACTGCAATAATAAGGGAATACAAATTATTCAGGTAATCTTATTAATCGTAGAAATTGTTTCCTATTAATGTTAGGCCATATTCAGATTGAAATCTATGATATAGTTGATCTTAAATCATAATGAATCCTTTTGACCAAAAAAAAAAAAAAAAAAAAA
>NC_025686.1:4740470-4821637 GCF_000633955.1 Camelina sativa
AAAAAAAAAAAAAAAAAAAAAATCATAATGAATCCTACAAAATTAATCTTATAAAATGAATCCTAAAATCATAATGAAGTATGAAGACATAACACATGTTTGCTTTGACGTAGAGTCTGGAAAAAATCAATAGATGAAAGAAATGCTTTATAGTAAAGCATACAATTTTTGCGTGTCATGGATTCAGTTCAAATTGGGCATATCAATTTTCCTGCAAATTGAAAATAGAAATGAGATATTTTAAGATAATTTGAAGATGTCGAGTCTAAACAAAGAAAGTTTCTGGGCACATTATTTTTATGTCAAAGCAATGGCATGAGTGAGTATGTGATGAAGTAAACTTACATCTTAATCCAGACTCTATACAGTCCCTAGCCAAGATCTGAAAACTAACATGGTTGGGAATAAACAAGATTTGAGTAACTATTAATCAGCTGATATGGAGCTGAAGTGTACAGGTATAACAAGAGAAGAAGCTCAAATGGTTGATCGATTAGGGACTGCTAATCTTGGAAAGATAGAATCCGACGGGTCTAGTGATGATGGCTAGATAGAAGCCGATGGTTTGGCGGTAGAGACTATCGATTAACGAAGTGAAACATCAGTGACATCGGCGGCTAGGCATCCACGGTGAGAGAAAATGATTCTTCTCGGCACGGTGAGGGTGAATCAAAAGTCCAAAAGAACGTTTGTGACTTTGTGTGGATACGTTGAACCCACGCAATATCTAATCGGAATGGGGGAATCTTATCTAACAATTGGCCTATGAAGGTGATGGCCCATATCGCTTAAGGCCATTGACCATTCTAACACTGTCTCTTAAACATAATTATTATCTACACACTTTCTATATGCATGTCTATGAGATGTAAGTTCCAAATTCCCGTTTAATTTGTAACTTTGGATTTGGTGAGTGTAGTGTAAAATAATTTCCTTTATTAATATATAAGCTATATAATATCAATATATTGTTCATTTCCCAATCTTATGTATATCCTATAAATATATAAAACATATGATTTTTGGAAAATATGAAAATTATATACACATTTAAAAAAAAATTTCATATATGCAATTTAATTCCCTTTTAATAAACGTGAAAATTTTATTTACTTGGGTATATTTTATGACGAATAAAAATATACAATATACTTAATTAAATAATAATATTGTACTTTTAACATGTTATGTTTTGAAATGAATTATGTTATGTTACAATTCCTAAAATATGTCTGAAAGAATATCTATTTTATTGAATCGTTGACAAAAAAAAAAAAAGGGAATATCTATTGAACCTGAACCAACCGGTTTGTTAGGTCACTTGGTTCATGGTTTGTATCATTTTTTACTAATTTTATAAATTTGGTATGATAGTTCATGGGTTTTAATCATTTTTACTGATTATATAAATTTGATAATTTACGAGTTTAATAAAAATTTTACTTCGGGTAAAAAAATATAAAATTCATTATGAGACAGGTCTATGGGAATGTCTATGACCGGAAATTTTTAAGTTTTGGTTGTTATTATCTGGTTGATAATTTATGGATTTAATAAAAATCTGAATGATTACTAATTTGGTTCATATTTGATCTGAATCTGTTGGAATGCGGTCCAAATTTCATGGTGAAACTATAAAATATTGACAAATATAATCCTGCACGAACGGCCGAGATTGAATCCAAATTTGATTTAACACCCCTAAACAAACTGTTGGAAATGTTTGTATTAGTTTAGAATAATATACACGTAATATCACTTAACTATATTATATCTTAAATTTTTTCTTAGAAATATCACCAATGCATGTTTGAGTGAAATAAAGGACTTTATCAAGGAAATCAAAGAAAAATGAAATGTTCTTTTTCAGTTAGTACTATTACCAGAATGGTCAAAGATCTTAGTTCCGGCAAATTCATATTCTCACCAGTCTATTCTGATAGCCCCTTCTGTATTATCAGTTACGATCGCGAGAAAGATGTTGGCAGAAGAGTTGTGATTAAAGGACTTGGAGCTAACTTGCGTTCTGTGAGCCTCTTCTTGGATCATTTGGAGTGTCTTATATTTCTCTAAAGCAAAGTCTATATGTTTCATGACTTTGCTGGTTTTTTGCTGGTATCTATCTAGTTCAATGGTTCTCGTTTTGATTGAAGTTCATGTTTTTAGTCAAGTGAACAAGATGATCTCATTTAACAAGTTAGAGAACAAAAGCTACAGAGAAGCTTGGGCTAGCTCGTCTTTCTGAACCAGGGAGCTTGAAGGATAAGAGTATATGAAATGTCAACGTGACAAAAGGAAAAGAGTATATGAAATGTCACATATTTCAAAATATTTAACTTGTTTTTTGGTTTTTTTTTCGCTTGTTACCTTTTAAGTTTTAACTCAAATGCATAACCAATTTTCTATTTGCCTATACAGATCAATTTAGTAGTTGTTCTTCAACTTTCAACAGCTGCAATCCTTCACAACTCAGGATGGCTCAAGATTCTATTTATTGCTTACTTCTTTGGATCGTTCCTTAATCACAATCTCTTCTTAGCAATCCATGAGCTAAGTCACAACCTGGCCTTTTCAACTCCTGTCTACAATCGTTGGCTCGGTATTTTCGCCAACCTCCCAATCGGCGTACCAATGTCAGTAGCTTTCCAAAAATACCATCTCGAGCATCATCGGTTCCAAGGAGTAGACAGTATTGACATGGACGTTCCTACTTACACAGAAGCTCATTTAGTAACCAATATCTTTGCCAAAACCATATGTGTCTTCTTACAACTCTTCTTATACGCTCTTCGTCCACTCTTCATCAAACCAAAACCACCTGGTTACTGGGAGTTCATCAATTTCTTCATTCAGATTGGTTGAGATGTATCAGTTGTTCTCTTCTTCGGATGGAGATCTTTAGCGTATGCATCCAATGGCGGGACATTTTATCTCAGAAACATTATGTTTTTAACCCGAGTCAAGAGACTTATTCGTATTACGGTCCATTGAATCTGCTAACATGGAGTGTCGGGTACCATAACGAGCACCATGATTTCCCGAGGATACCGGGAAATAAACTACATTTGGTATTGCAGGAGAGTACTATGAAGGTTTGGAGTCATATAAGTCATGGTCACAAGTGATTTTACATGTATATTATTATGGATAGAACAGTTGGGCCTTTTAGCTGAATGAAGAGGAAGCTCTCAACTACACAGAAGTCTGACTAATTTACTTTCTTCTTTTTTCTTCAATACTTAACTTCTAAAATCAAACTCTGTTTTGTACAATCGTGTTGATTTTTGTACCTTGGAGGACAAATTTGTAATATCAGGTCTAAATCACTCTAATAGAAAACCAAAAGATATATGATATATTCGTGTTAATTTATCATTTAAGAGTTAATCATATGATTTAGAATGGCTTAGGTTATACTAAACTAATACTTTTCCCAAAGGTTCAGAATAACATCAACATTTTTTTGTCTTTTTTTCTCTGACTACATCTCAAATCTCAATGCAAGCAGATAGGGTAATAAATATATTATAAGCTTCTTCAAAACTGCTATTTTGTGAAAAACAGAGAAACATAAACAAAGAGAGCAATATGTTAACAAGCTTCATCAGAACTGTGAATTGCTAAGGAAGGTAACTATGCATCTTGTGCTCTGGAAAAGCTTATCCATTTTCTGCCACACCAAACTCTTGAGTTTCTAAAAGCGCCCTTTGCCTTCTCTTGTAAACTTGGGTGGCACCTTATGGTCTCACCGTGGATCTGTCAGAACAGATAAATCCAAGTTTTGGTAAGAATCTTCAATCATATTCCCACCCCGAACAAAGAAAAAGGCAAAAGGTGTCTGTGTAAAGAAATTGTTACTTTGGTTATATGGGAAATGAAATTTCATTTACCTTTAGAAATTAATTTCACAAACGGCTTGCATAAACTCAAAGTCGTTTTTGCAAGAGATCTCGTTGATGAAGTAATCCAGAAGTTGTCCAATCGATATAAACTCAGGTCTTTTGATAATCTCTTCAAAATATCTTCTTCATCTATGATTTCCAGCATCCGTAGCTCCATATCGAGAGCTGAAGGGGACAAACTCCTTTTATGTAGTTGGTAAAATCTAAAACTGCAAAAAGTACAAGCAGCTCAGAGTCGTATTGCAGAGCATAAGTCAAGGAGAAAAGCTTTGCTAATAGAGACTTCGCTTACAGTGTTTTGAATCCCATGAGGACTTGAGAAGCTTTGAAAATGGAGATTCCAATGCATCAAAGTTCTTCATGCTATTCTGGTCCTTTTTATTCTTTTTCTCATTCTCCCCATCAGATTAATTAATTACTTGAAAGGATGTACAAATAAATCTTTACAAACCTTTATGTCCCCATGATATCATGAGTGTATTTGTGGAGTCACAAGCAACTCCAATGACTTGTCTCCGTCATGGGTTTTTTTATACGTATATTTGCTATGTTTTAGGGTCTCAGAAAGATTTTTTTTTTGGGTTAATTTTCTTCACCGTGGATTTATATAGATCTGCTTACTAACATGAAATAGTATTAGCCGAAACGCAGCGTGTTTAGGACAGTCTGGATCCGGCCCAATAACCCGAGCATTTGACCCGCATCTGTTCTTCCCCCATTTTCAATTCGTCTCTTTATTGAGCTTGATGATTCATTTTACTTTCCGATCAAGGTATACATAATATGGTGGTATGTATTCAATTTAGATACTCCAATCAATTGGGTTGCCCCCTTATAAAATTTTAGGCTCAGAAAATTTGTTGAACCGGGCATTCGTTACATCCTTTCCAATTAATCACGGACGAGTTTATTGCTGTTGCATGCTAGACTTTTATTTTCTTCCAACACACTCCTGCAAATTAAATCTCCTGACTGTCTTCATTCTGCAGCTAACTATAAAAGGGACAGGTAATGCAAAGCATAAATGTCGAGGATCTCGATGATCGGACGGTTACAAAGGGGACACGAACCTCTCGATTAACGAAACTCTTAACGGCGTCAAACCCCCTGATGATGACGCTACTGTCTCCTCCGTTCGGTAATTTCTCTCCGCTGCTAAAGCCGCTGCGAGATTCATACATTGGTTTAACTGAACCGGTCAATGATTTGAACCGGAAACGAGCCGGTTATCGAACGGTTCGTTTTCTTCGCGAGTGTTAGGGCATCTTTATAGAGGGAACTATTTTAGGTGTTCTTAGAGTAAAAGTATTATGAAAATAATATAAAATCATTAGTTAAGATCTTTTGTTAAAAAGATGGTTATTAGGAGAACATGTTTAAGATCATAAGATTTAATAATATAATATTCTTAAACATATTACAATTATAAAAACTTATAAAATAACATTTAAATTGCAAACTTATAAAACTTTTACTAAAATTCAAAATACAATACCAAATTTTTATGAAACAACAAAAACATTAAAGATAAAAAAAAAACATATTACTTAATTAAAGCACACAAACATTTTATTTAATTAATATATAGTTTAATGTCCAAATTTATTTCATATATTCTTAATCAGATCCTCTTTTAATTTGTGAAAAATTGTTTGCAAAAAATTGTATCTATTCACAGCATGCCACGTCAGCTTAGAACTGAACCAATATCAGTTCTACATCAAGAACTAAAAAAAGTGTTCTAAGCCACTATTCATTATTTTTCTATTTTTTTTGGGCTAAAAACACCCCTCGTTTTCTCCCTATAAAGATAGCCTTAGTAGTAGTACTGGTTGTTAATTAAACAAAGACCCCAGGTTGGACCACAGCATCCGATTCGTTTGAATCATAGCCGTTCCTTTAATATTCGTTTCCTTCTTCTAGTCCGATCAAGACCGTCCATCTAGAATGGCAGCAGATCAAGAAATGTCGTTGACTGTCGCGTCTCGGGCTGGGACTGACTAGTTTCTACACCGACTTGTTGACTCATTTATCGACTCAGATACAGAGATTTTTTGAAAAAAATAATATAAGAGAACTAAGGGCATCTCCAACCCACCTCTATATTTGTTTTTTAACTCTATTTTAGAGTAAAATCTACTCCAACCCATCTCTATTTCTACCTCTATAATAGAGATCTCTATTTTTTCCTCTAAGAACTCTATTTTTTCTTCTATAATAGAGTAGAATTTTTTTATTTATAAAATGGTCCTTGAACTTTTAATATTTTTATATTTATGATCAAAATAAATAAAATATATAATTAAATAGTTTAATAATAATTAAATAGTTTAATAATAATTTAAATATTTTAATAATAATTTAATTTGTATATTAATAGGATAATTGATTATAAAGTTAAATTTGACTAATTTGAATATTTTGGTTTAAAAATTTTAAAGGTTTTTCGTATAGAAAAATTTAAAAGGTTTTTGTATAGAAAAACATATTTAAAATTTGAGACTATTATTTGCAAAAGAAAATTTAATATAAAATCTTATTAAATAGAAATAACTTATATATTTTAGTTTTTATTCATACCATAATATTATTTTTAATACAACAAAGACTAATTATTTAATATTCTGGTAAATTACTTCCGGATCTACCAATATCCCTAAAACTTTGTCCAATCTACTATGTTTTATTATTTTATATGATGCAATGTATTTCTTTTAATAAATGTGATATTTAAATAATATTTATGAATGTTAAAAATTTAAATAATATCATAATTTTATGAAAGTTTCACAAATACTAACATAAATGGGTTAGTTTGCAACTTTTATAAATAAAATGTATTAATAATAAAATAAAAAGGAATCTCTACGAAATATTCTTTTTTAGAGGAAAAAATAGAGATATCTATTGAAGCAAAAGTCACCTCTATTATAGAATTCCTCTTAGAAGTAAAAATAGGAAAAACCATTGGAGATGGTCTAAGAGAAAAATAAATAAGAATGGATTCTGAAGAACACCTCTCACCTCTGCCATTGATACTATGGTGGAATTGTTAGTTTTTTTTTGTTTTAAAAAAAAGGAATTCTAAATTGTGATTTGGTGAGATTTTAGAAGTATAGTATTGGGTGATTTTAGGAGATTGTTATAACAAAAGACAAGAATTGGATTTCAAAAAATAAAAATATTGAAACATGCTTAAGCAAAGATCCTAGTGACGACGAACGTACCTGTGTGTATTCGTCACCATTTTGCAATTACAAATAACAGATTAACATAATTAGGGAACTCCCACATAACAAAACAAGTTATGTTGAAATTTTTTTTGTTATGTGAAAAAATATGCAAACTCAAAGGACACCAAATTCTGAAAGAGAAATGTACAAGGAACAAACACAAGGGATTTCTCTCCGATTGTAAGATTAGAGAAATGAAAAAATAAATATACTTATAGAATAAAATCTTATGTCACACTATTACACACATAAAGAATAAAATCTTATGTCACACTATTGTTCGGAGAGTTGTAAGATTTACTTTAATCATCCATTGTTCGGAGAGTTGTTGGAGCAAGCGGAACAGGTTCATGGGTTTGATCAACCAGGTCGGATCACGATTCCGTGTCGGGTTTCGGATTTTGAGAAGGTTCAGATGAGGATTGCCGCATGGGATCATTGCCGCCGGAAGAGAGTTTCTTAAGAGGAAAAAAATAATATATTAGAAAATAGTCAAAAATCAAAATGATTATTAAAAATAGAGAAATTGTGGATATTAGTTTTTCCTTATGTTATACGATATACTGATTAACAATTTCAAAGAATTATTTGTATCAATTTTTTTCATACATGATAGAATATACTGAAAATTTATAATACCATATAGTCTTAATTCGTGTGTGCAATTTTAAAATTCAGTATAAAATTGAATTGTACTTAATAGTGAAATTACTTCTTTTTTCCTATATTCAAAGGAGAATAATAATAATTCAGAAACATTTTTATTTACCAAAAAAAGATGAAAGATAATGTATAAAATATTTAAACCAATATTACAGAAAAATATTTTAACAGCTTTATTATATAGCTTATTGTATTTGGCTTTTAAAATAAAATACACCAAAATAATAAACCAATTTATTGTTTGTTGCAGGGGGTGAATTGAAGAAAAGTAGTAGACTAGGCTAAGACCATGTACAATGGTTTTTTCTTTCAACACCCTCCACCTCAACTTTTAACACTCCACATCATTTTCTCTTTCTTCCACCTAATTATTCAACACCCAAATCAATTTTAACCTCTTCAATAGTTTTGTTTAATAAAATTCAACACCTTACCCTACTATTTTCAGTTTTTCACTATATATTCTTATTTTTACTTAATTTGAAAACACACATTTATAATAATAATTAAAATTAATAAAAGTTACATTATTATTTTTAAAATTGAAAATTTATATTTTTAGCTAATTTTTAATATAACAAAATTATAAAATATAAAACAAACAAGAGTTTATTAGAGAAGAATTTAAAAAATATACTAGAAATGATGATTTTTTTTGTATGGGAATAAAATGAACCAAGTCTCTATTTATAGAGTGTAAAAATGTTGAATTTTGATATAAAAATTATTTTATAAAAATTTTATTTACAACATAATAATTGATTTTGAAATGATAAAGTAAAAAAAAAATCTTCAAAATCTTACTCTAATACAACACATGTCTCTCTCTCCTAACCTTTTTTCCTTTCCGACAAAAAAAAAAAAAAAAAAAAAAAAAAGTTAGAACGTAGCATATGTGATTGTGGGCCCCAAAAAATCAGATTCAACATGTTGAATTGATTCAACAAGAATGAATCCACGTAGATTTTTTATTTTCTTCAACACCCTCATTGTAGTAATTAAGCAGTTGAATAACTTTTTCAACAACCTCATTGCACATAGCCTAATGTGGGGATATGACGGTTAATGTATATCACGCGCTAATGTGGGGATATGATGGTTATTGTATATCACGCATGCGTGTAACACACACCCTTTTTTTTTGGCTCCAAGTTGATGTTTTTGCCTTCAGTGTATTATTTATTTGTTACTAGTGTAATATTCAAAATTTTTATTTATTTTTATTTTTTATAAAGTTACAATATCTGAAAATCTGATTATTAAATGCTCCTTTTTAACAATAGCATGTTATATAACTGATAATGCTTTTTTAAAAAAAAAACAAATTTTTTAAATTTGTTGATTGTCCTAAGAAACACAATAATTCAGAAAAAAACAAATTCTTTAATTTTAAAATATTACACAATAAGTATTTGTAAACTTTAGATTTATTTATAGAGCATGTCATTAAAATATTTATAATTTTATAATTTATAACACATGTAATAAGATGTATACATGATTTCATAACTTCCTATAATGTTTATAAGATTTATAAAAAAATAGAATTTTTGAACAATTGTTCTGTAGTGGTATATTTAGTGGTATCAAATCATATTATAAAAGATAAAAACAATCTTAAACCTAAAATTCTTAGAAAAAAAAATAGTTTTGATTTAATCGAATGTGGAACAAAATCGTACAAATTCACAAAGTAGCATGCATTATATCGTGTTGATCTTTTGCATAAACTAATCTATGTTCCTGATTAGATTAAGATGAGGACATTGAACTTGAAATTTTAGAAGATTTTAGAGTATTTTTAAAATCACTTGTTATTCAATTGATGATTTTTAAAAATCTTTTAGAATTCTATATATATTTTAACTTAAAATTTATGTAAAAATGACAAAAAAATCCAATAAAACAAACATTCAAACTGGAAGTGTTAAGACTCTTCTTTAGTAAATAGGTTGTCTCTAAATTAACTAGAAGATTATCCAAAAGGTTGTAGATTTGAGGAGTAGATAGTAAAGTTAATTAATTTTATGTAACCAATGCCTATTATATCAAATAGCTGGAGTAGCTCAGTTGGTTAGAGCGTGTGGCTGTTAACCACAAGGTCAGAGGTTCGACCCCTCTCTCTAGCGAATATTTTTAATTATAATTCTTTTTTCCCCATGGCCAGCCACAACGGAACATTCTCGACAGACCAAAATTAAAAAAATCGAAATTTCGAGAACTCTCTCGTTCCTTCTTCTTCTTCTTCCTCCTCTCTGTTTTTAAATTTTCACCATTGTCGCAATCTCCAATATGCAAACAAACAATTCAATCAACGAAACTCTCGTAATACCTAAACCCAATTCAATTCAATGGCGGAAGAAGCAAAATCCAAAGGAAACGCCGCCTTCTCCTCCGGCGATTACGCCACCGCGATCACCCAGTTCACAGAAGCGATCAAACTCGCTCCGACCAACCACGTCCTCTACTCGAACCGATCCGCATCCTACGCTTCTCTCCACCGTTACGAAGAAGCTTTATCAGACGCGAAGAAGACTGTAGAGCTTAAACCCGATTGGTCCAAAGGTTACAGCAGATTAGGCGCTGCGTATATCGGATTATCTCAGTTTAACGAAGCGGCTGATGCGTATAAGAGAGGTTTAGAGATTGATCCGAGTAACGAAACGCTTAAATCTGGTTTAGCTGATGCGACGAGGTCACCACGAGGAGGTGCGAAGTCGAATCCTTTTGTTGATGCGTTTCAAGGACCGGAGATGTGGGCGAAGTTGACGGCTGATCCGGGGACTAGGGTTTATTTACAGCAGCCTGATTTTGTTAAGACGATGCAGGAGATTCAGAAGAACCCTAGTAATCTTAATTTGTATATGAAGGATAAGAGGGTTATGCAGGCTTTAGGGGTTTTGTTGAATGTTAAGATGAGTGGTTCGGGTGGTGAAGATACTGAGATGAAGGAGGCTGATGATTTGAGGAAAGAGGCGGAGCCGGAGCCGGAAGCTATGGAGGAGTTGAGTGAGGAAGAGAGGGAGAAGAAGGAGAGGAAGGAGAGGAAGGAGAAGGCGTTGAAGGAGAAAGAAGAAGGGAATGGTGCTTATAAGAAGAAGGATTTTGAGAGAGCTATTGAGTGTTATACTAAGGCTATGGAGTTTGATGATGAGGATATTTCGTATTTGACGAATCGTGCTGCTGTTTATCTTGAGATGGGAAAGGTATTGGTTTTGAGTTCCTTTGTTTTCTTGTTTGTAATGCTTAGTTTTGTTTTCTTTGGTGATTGAGTGGACTTTTGGGTAAAGTCCTAGACTTGGCTTAAAAGTTAGAAACTTTAGGAGCTTTTGATTAGGGAGGGATATCTAGGGTTGATGAAGTAGCTTGTTTGTGTAGTATAGCTTGTCACTAGTTAATACATTTGTGATGATCGTAATGGGTTTTGGACTCGAGTGTTCACTTGTTCTGAAAGTCGTATACTTAGTTACTGGTTAACTTTAGATGAGGTAGGAATTTAACTTTCATGTCTTCATGGTTGGTTTTGATAACTTTGATCTGCTTCTTGGTCCCGTTGGAGATATGAGTTTGTTCACTTGTTCTGAATACGTAAATGTCTAAGTATCCGAGTGATTCATATCCATTGGTCTATGTGTTCCTGCATTAGTCCAGTTTGATCAACGGTTGGTTTATCTGGATCATACATGCATATTGTGATGTTTTATTGCTTTTCTCAAATGTGAATTTCTTTACATGGATATCAGTACAATGAGTGCATTGGAGACTGTGACAAGGCTGTTGAAAGAGGCAGAGAGCTTCGTTCTGACTTTAAGATGATAGCTAGAGCTCTAACTAGGAAAGGATCTGCACTGGTGAAAATGGCAAAATGCTCGAAAGATTTTGAACCTGCCATCGAGACTTTCCAGAAAGCTCTAACAGAGCATCGTAATCCGGATACCTTGAAGAAACTTAACGATGCTGAGAAAGCCAAGAAAGAGCTGGAGCAGCAGGAGTACTTTGATCCTAAGATAGCTGAAGAGGAACGTGAGAAAGGTACTGACTGATCCTTTGTTACCATCTCGTACAACGCGGTTTGATGTAGTTGCCAGTTTGGTATAATCGTTTTGCATTTGACATTCCTCTGGCGAGTTCAATTTCAATGCAGGTAATGGATTCTTTAAAGAGCAGAAGTATCCAGAGGCAGTGAAGCATTATTCAGAAGCAATTAAAAGAAACCCGAACGACGTGAGGGTAAGAGCATGTTGCATGTTGTGCTAAGCACATAATTCCAGAAAATATGGACTCTAAAGTGAATATTTTTTTGTTCTTTAGGCATACAGCAACAGAGCTGCTTGTTACACAAAGCTAGGAGCATTACCAGAAGGACTGAAAGATGCTGAAAAATGCATTGAGCTAGACCCGAGTTTCACCAAAGGATACAACAGGAAAGGAGCTATTCAGTTTTTCATGAAAGAATACGATAAAGCCATGGAGACGTATCAAGAAGGTCTGAAACATGATGCTAAGAACCAAGAGTTGCTTGATGGTGTTAAAAGGTTTGCTAGCGTTGCAGTCACTCTCTGTTGTTAAAAGCTTACGGAGATCGGATTAATGAGTAGTGTTGTTTGCTATGTTGTCTCTCAGGTGTGTGGAACAGATAAACAAAGCAAACCGCGGTGATCTGACACCAGATGAATTGAAGGAGAGACAAGCCAAGGCAATGCAAGATCCAGAAGTCCAGAACATATTGTCGGATCCAGTGATGAGACAGGTATACACAGAGATGAAAATTGTGTTCTTTCTTACTCACAGGATGTGTCTGTCCTCGACTTGTTTGATGATGTCGTTTACATGAATTTTGCAGGTATTGGTGGATTTCCAAGAGAATCCAAAAGCTGCACAGGAACATATGAAGAATCCAATGGTAATGAACAAGATTCAGAAGCTGGTTAGCGCTGGTATTGTTCAGGTCCGGTAAATTGGTAAACCGGATTCGTATGTTTGGTTTGGGTCATGCTTTGGTCAGTTTCAGTTCTTGTGTCTCCTGATTTTGTATGGTTACTTTTTAGGATTTCCAAGAGAATCTTCTTACCTTTGTGTTAAAGTTTATATTAGCTCATGTGTCCCTTTAATCTATAAAGTCAATTTAGACAGGCCTCAGGTGCATTGCACGTTACGGTGATCATCTTTAAGTTAAAAGAATAACCAAATCAAATAACTTATTTCGGTTAAGTTTTGCCATCTCTATTGTGGAGCATCTGTTCAACGCAAAACCGGTGGAAAGTACATCCTGGTTTAGAATTTGGTGACACAAAGCGATATGTATATCGTAACTGCATGTTTTGAAAATGTGGCAGAAAAAAATCTAATTTGTGACCTCCATGATTGTACCTAATTTTGTTTTTTTCTTTCCCAAAAGCTTAACAAATCCGAAGGGTTTATTTAATAAACTAAAAGAGAGCACTAGGGAGCGTACACATACGTGGAAAGACGTAAAAAGCACTGTCATGATTCAAATCTTTTAAAATGCTCAATTTTTAAATATGTGCAAGAGAAAATGTATGTGTGTGATGAAAGATACCTCATTTGTTTGTAGGAAACATTAGTGGTTTCATTCGACTGGCTCAAAATGGTAAAGATTTTTGTATGAACAAATTACAATAATATATTGAATATATAATTCCTTGGAATATATGTTCATTTGAAGCGTCTCCGGGACCAGTATAATTAAGGAGGACCGATATATAGAAATAATAATCATATATTCAACTCGAGGCATTAAAACCAAATGAATGATATATTTCAGAAATCTTTTTTGATTTTTTGTGAAAGTTTAGATTAAAATACAAGTCGTAGTAAATATATTGAGATGTGGCTAGGAGTACAACCAAATAATGTGACCATTTTTTCCCCACAAACCCAAATCACATTTACTATCACAAAAACAACAAAAATTCCCAAGACTACACATATCACCAAAAAAAGTAAGTGGAGGAAGAAGAATACAACGACACTAGGAAGAAAACAGAAAGATATGACAAAACCTAATTAAAGACAGAATATTAATTTATTAGACGAATCTATCTATGACTTCTGCCGAGCCGCGAACCGGTTTACAAGAGCCAAGGCATTACTAGTAACTCGAGCCACATGAACCACTCGTCTTCTGATCGCTGATTTCACCGCACCATCCATAACCTCCCCATCGAACCCATCAAGACACGTTGTCTCATCCGTTAAGGCAGCACTAACCCAAGTCTGAACGTTACTTAGCCGCCACAAGAACTCGTCCTGACCACGACCGGATCGACCCACTTGCTTCAACTCCCTCACCGACTGAACCAACATCCCTAAGCCGTCTCCAAGATTCTCAACACAATCCTTCACGGCTAAGTACTCTCTCCTTTTGATTCTCCTGGCCTTAGTTAGCTTCGATACGTAGATCGTCGTGGACTGGACACGGACTAGAGTAACCGCTAAAGCGGTTTGAGCTAACCGTTTTTCGTTGCGGCGGATTTTGTTGGCGAAGGCGGCGAGGCATTTGACGCAGAGGGTTTGGTAACGAGTGACGTGGCATGAGGATACAATGAAGTTGATGCTGTTGCTAGGGCTTGGTGATGATGGAGGTTTGGCTATGGCGGATATGGAGAGTAGTGGAAGAAAAAGTAGAACGCAATAGCAAAGATGGGTTAGCTTTAGTTCCATTGGTGTGTGGAGGTTATGTGTGTACGTGAGTGTTATATATATATATATATATATATAGACGAAGAGATTTATATAATCATACGTGAGTGATATAATCTAATGTTTTTCTAATACGGATTCACATAAATTTTAAACATTCAAATAATGTTTTTCTAATACGGATTCACATAGATTATAATTTATTTTTAAAAAAAAGATAATATGAAGTTTCGTTTGTTTTCACTGCTTCAATTTAACCTTTTTAGAAAACGATAAATAAATTAGTGTTACTACCAAATTAGATTCATGATGTTGTATACAAAGTTAATTAATTTGTATTAGGCGATCGATCACCGGTGCTTTATCCTATTTCATTTTTTTCCCTCATTAAGATTTATAATGTGTAAGGTGTATCTAGATTGGGGAGGAAATCTTATTATATTAAGTACACTATAAATTCACTAGTAGAAACCACTTTTATAATTTATCCATATATGCTTTAAGTTTGGGAGGAGCATATTATATATAGTACAAATTAGCTAGTGTCTGTCTTTCTACCATAGAAATATGTAAAAGGGGATATGGTGGTCACATGTCTTCTTTATCTGCTTTTGCATGTTTATATCAGATTTATTATTTGACAAAAACTCTGGTGGTGTTTTCCAGATTTACTTTTAAAGTTAATACTTCCATAGTTTAAAATGCTATCTATGTCAAATTGTCCAAGGCTACTAATATAGTTAGCTAATAGGTACTAAAGGAAAATACTTGTAAGATTTGGAAGACTTAGAATTGATAATACAATTAGTCTAACCTTCATTGAAAAAATAAAATAAAAATTTAAAGAACTTCAACTTCTAACATCAAAAAATATAATTGCAATATACTTAAATACTAATTTTAAAGAACTTCAAATTCTGACATCAAAAAGTATTTAAGAACATACTTAAACTAGATTAGGACCCGCGATACACCGCGGGACAAATTATTTATAACTAAAATATTTAAATTATAAATTGTATTTGTTGGCTAAATATGTTATTATTATATAATAATTGTTAATTTTATGGTTTAAAGTTTAAACAATATAATACTGCAATATAATTTATTTATACATAATATTTATTAATCAATTTAATTAGATATGTCTATTCTCGGATACCGATAGTGTTAGCAAAATAATGAAATGATGTTTTACCCGTTTAACACCAAATTAATGATATTTTAAATTTATTTAAATATCGACAAAACCCGTTCTGCTATATAACTCCGTCCCGAGATATTTTAACTCTCACTATATAATCTTAATTTTTAATATTTATTGTTTTGTATTATAAATATTAGATTGAGTTGATATGTTATTTATTAAGGTTGTAACCATTTACATTTTATAAGATTGGCGCTTCTTATAAAGTTTAAATATTTATAATACTTGGAATTCTTAAAATGGTTGAGTATTTCTCATATTTGAATTTTCGTAAAAGTTTAAATATATTATTAATATTTTAAAGGTCTTCTAACTTTTTTAAAAGTTGAAATATTTATAATATTTAAACTTCTTATAAAGTTTAAATATTTATAATATTTGAATCATAAACGTTTAAATATTACTAATATTTTTAACATATTATAAAGTTTAACTTTATAAAAAATATAAATATTTATAATATTTAACTTTTTAAAAGTTTTAAATATTTATAATATTTAACTTTTTAAAAATCTTTAAAATAAAGAACCGGAATAAACCAAATAAAATCTTTTTAAATTTGAATGTTTGATAAATCAAGCTTTCTACTCAATTTTATTATGAATCATTTTGGTCTCTTTTATAGTATGACTCTAAACTATTGCCCAATTTTTTAGTATGAAACATACTTAAATACTAATTCTGTGTTTTGTTTTTAAGAATGCTTATCAGTTCAAATTCATAATGATATATATTCACAATGCTAATTCAAAACATAGTATATTTATATTTATTAAGTTTGCAATCAAATTACATTCCCTTATTCTTCATGATGTTTACTATAGTGCAACGAGATATAAATTTCATACATCTACGCAAATCTCTATTTCTTCTAAGAGCATATTGCAAAGCTGATACAAATCTATGGCTTGCAAAGTTGTCTCTCTCAACAATCGGCAATCACAAAAATCAGAAATAGTTCGATGTCAACTGTAGAAAGAGAAGACATATACAACAGCCGAAACGGTTCTGGTAAACACAAACAAACACAACAGTGAAACTCCCAAATTCTCAGTTACACATTAGCACAATAAACAAAAAAGAAAAATACCTTATCAATTGTTATCCAAAGAGCTTAACATAAGGTCCAACGAATTCATGGGAGGCGGATCGATCCACATGATTTGACGACGACACAGTTCCATACAACTCTGCAATTCATTGCCCGGATTGTTCATGCTTTCATCGAATGAATATGATATACAACGTTCGCCATCGTATCCCAACCTTGAGAAATAGACTTTTCTCCTCATCGATGGGAGATTAGTTCTCAACTCAGAGTTATGAAAACCAAAAAACATCGTCAAGCCATGAAGTGTAGTCTTCCTCACCTCCTCCCACCTCGAAGAGACTAATTCATAAACCATTGGCATCTCGTTCATGCATGCAAACATTACAAAGAGCTCTCCTTCTTTCTCTACCAAGGCAACTGTTTTCGTCTTCCGTCCATATCGCTCTCTATCGTATATATACGGGCATTCGAGTTTATGTACACAAAAAGGACTCCACGTACCGGAAGATGGGTGAAAGTTAAACAAAACTCCTTCTGTGTTGAAGCAATAGAATCGATCCTTGTGGTAGACAAGGTTGCTCTTCCCATACATCAGTGTTCCATAACTAGGGAATGTAGCAGCAACCCACTCAGCATCTCCAGGATGGCAAGTGTTGATGTTGACAGAGTTTTCTAAAAACCTTATCGCTACCACCACACAGTTATCTGATGTGGGTGGACAAGAGAACGCAATCTTATCAAAAGCCAGCTCACACTCTGGCAAGGTTATTTGCTCCCGAGAAAACAGATTGAAGAAGAACACGTCTTTCGATCTTGGTTTATCCAAAACCATAAGTAACCAGCCATCTCTCGAGTAATACACAGTGGACTCAGATAACTCTGGCAAACTCAAAGTGTACAAATTCCACTGTAATGGATCGCGGAGTTCAACCAACTTGCTACGGTTACGAAAGCACAGAAGCCAAGGATGTTTTTGCACTACACGGAGAGGTACAGCAGCTTCACACCATGACTTACAAACCGCAGATGCACGGATGTTGTCTTCTAAGACAAGACGAGACATTATTATATCTAGGAGTTCTGATGGAAGGTCAGCAAAACTCGGATTCAGGGAGTTCGATCTACAAAACAAATTAATCAGCTTCAAATTAGGCATGGTCGTGTCTTTTATCTCAAGAACTGATACAACCATCACAATAAATAAAACATCAACAACCACAGAAAAAAAATTCCCCAAAATGTTTCCGATTCAACAAAATCTATTAATATCATAGAAACGTTACACTAGATTCATTTCAGATTCGATTCAATTTTTCGAAAAAACACTATCGAACTTCTCAAATCCAATATAATTGATAGAGAGAGAGAGAGAGAGTAACAAACCTTATACGTGAGACGGTGGCAGGAGACATCGAAGAAGGTGATGCCATTTTCGGAGATGGCGGAGGACTTTGACGGGACAACGACATTGGCATATTAGGGTTTGTTGTCTCTCAGTTTAACTTTCAACTTTCAACTTCTAACGGTGTTGTTTTGGATTTGAGGCTATTTAAGTGATTAGGTAGTCTTATATTTTTTTTTTTTGTATCTTAGAAATTACAAATCACCTGTGAAATCTTATCCTTTTATCTTGCAAATCACAAATCATTTATAAAATTATAATCATCTCCATGTGGCAAGATTATCTTTTATATGCAATTGTGCAATCATATGTTGACATGTGGTAAGTATTGAAAATAAATTAAACACAAAAAAAAAAAACTAATAGTAGTAATACCATTAATTAGCTTTGTAGAACAAAGTGGGCTTTTGGGCCTTTGTATTTTTCTCAGACCAAATTTTTATAGAAAATATTTTTTTCCTAACTATTTCTTTTTTCCCATCAAACATCTATTTTTTCTAATTATTTTTTTTCTCCATCAAACATATATATATATATATATATATTTTAAGTAAAAGATTTTTTACAACTTTTTTTTTAATCAATATTTGGGCTACAACAGGCATGCCCTTTAGCCAATATCCTACATTTATAGAGAACGAGACTCGATTTCTGATGTGATAATGCCTTCCATAATTGAACTTACCATTGGTCACTGGACTATGGTTAGAATTATTTAAATATATTATTTTGTATTGTTGTATTATAAGTAAGTACTATCAATTATTTGACCATGATATATCTAGTGAGTTAAAGTGTCACACTTTTGGCTCTTCTTTTTCTTCTACCAACCATATAGCAAAATCAACATACCAAGTCGAAAAAAGTTTGATATGTACTAACATAACATAACTATATATACTTACTACGTCGAAATATTAACGTGAATCCTTACTGTTCCCGTTGCTGTATGGCTTTTGAGACAAGTGATCACACTATTTTTCATGCCCTTATGTGATACCAATATGGAGGATGCTTGGAATATCTACTCACATGTTTGGCAACCCACAAATAACCATTAAGGATAAGCTAAGACACTTATTCACCCTTTATAATAACCTCGCCATCACAAAGCTTCACATGTATGCTCTGATCTTTTAATGTGGCGATTTTGGAAAAGGAAGAATGACCTAGTGTTCAACCGACGACTGATCACTCCCAATGACATAGCAAAACAAGCTATCACTGATACGGAAAAATGGCTGAACAATTTTGCGACTCCAGAAGGACAACAAACTGCAGAACAACGGGATGTAAACAACCAACCGCAACCAAGGAGTGATAAATGGCAAAAACCCAAACCTGGATGGGTCAAATACAACTATGATGCCTCACACCATGATGGCGATAGAGACTCTAGACTAGGTTGGATAATCCAGAACTCTACTGGCCAATTCCTTGATGGTGGAATGGGTAAATATCAAGGTAGAGCAACAATCGAGGAAGAAGAACGTACTACCTTAATTTGGGCTATACAATCAAGTTGGGCACTTGATTATCGATCGATGATATTTGAAGGTAATAATTCAACAGTGATCAAACTTCTCAACAGTAAAGCAACATCTCCTCGACTACGATACTATCTAGAGTCAATACGGCAATGGTGTACACACTTTACTTCCATCCAATTTGCCTTCCGTCCTCGAGAACAAAATGAATGTGCAGATTTACTAGCAAAGAAGGCAACAAGTAGTCCTCAAATGATTTCTTTATATCATTCTTGTCAAAAAATTTTACTCACTGCTGTAAACCATGATTGTGATACTGATTTCTAATAAAGTTATTGGAAGAAAAAAAAACAATAATATAGTAAATTATAGAATTGCTATATATTTGACTCTATTTTTTATATTAACACTATTTTAGATTAAAAAATAGAGTAATACATTGAATAAAATCTATGTTTTATTTAGAGTTACAATATTCTATTTTAAAGTAAAAATTTGAGATATATGGGTTGGTCTAAGCCAAAAGTAAAAGTCAAAACTTCTTGGATCATGTAATAATATGATCAAGTTAAATGCTATGTAATAAACACATATTCGCAAGAGATTATGGCCTTGAATGGTAGTAGATTCTACGATAGTATTTTGGATTTTGTTTTTGAAAAATCTATTTTTTATCCAATCAAGATTTTAGCCTAGATAGATTCCCTAAAAAAAAATAAGAGTCCACATAACCGAGGATGGGTGAAAGTTAAACAAAACTCCTACTGTGTTGATGCAATAGAATCGATCATTGTGGTAGACAAGGTTGCTCTGCTTAAAAGACCGTGTTCCATAAGGGAATTCAGCAGTAACCCACTTAGCATCTCCTGGATGGCAAGTGTTGATCTGATCTTGACAGAGTTATCTGAAAACCTTATCGCTACCACCACACAGTTATCTGATGTAGAGGACAAAAGAACGCATCTTAGAAAAATCCAGCTCATCACACTCTGCCAAGGTTACGACCTCCCGAGAATACGGATTGAAGAAGAACACCTTATAAATAAAAGTAATGTAAACTACCTCTAATTATGGATTCATGATGTTGTAAAACATGTTTTATCCGATTTCATTTTTTTCTCATTTAGATTTTATAATTTGGAAGGTGTGTCTAGATTTGGGAGGAAGTATTAATCTATACTAGTATTTTTGTAGCAGTTTTTGCTCAAAAATACTTTTTGGAAAATTTTTACATTTAATGCATTGACTTTAATATTAGTTACTAAAACTTCAAAATTAATTATAGGTGAGATTTTTTTTAAAAAAGAAATCTTTCTACCTCATTCAAACATAAATATATGATTCTCTTTCATTTTTATTTGAATTTATATTTAAATTATCTTAGATTATTCTATAATAAATTTAGTTAATAAAAATTGTGATTTTTTCCTGCATATGATGTAATACAAAATGTTAAAAACAGACATATATTACTCAATAGATGAATAAAAAAATACGGATACAATATCTCACATCGTCTAAAAAAATTGGGCAATGGTTCAGAGTCATACTATAAAAAAACACCAAAATGATTCTGTCTACAAATGAGTAGAAAGCTTGATTTATCAGACATTCAAACTTTAAAAACTTTTATTTGGTTTATTCCGGTTCTTTATTTTAAAGATTTTTAAAAGGTTAAATATGAAAATATTTAAAACTTTTAAAAAGTTAAATATGAAATATTATACCGTAGATACACAAGAAATATTAAAAACTAAGATGATACAGTGTGAGTTAAAATATCTCGGGACGGAGTTATATAGCGGGACAGGTTTCATTGATATTTATATAAATTAAAAAATATCATTAATTTGGTGTTACAGGGGTAAAACATCACTTAATTATTTTGTTAACACTGTCAGTATTAGAGAATAGACATATCTAATTATATTGATTAAATAAATATTATGTAAAAAATAAATTGTATTGCGGTATTATATGATTTATTTAACAATTATTATATAATTATAACATATTTAACCAACAAATATAACTTATAATTTAAATATTTTAGTTATAAATAATTTTGCCCAGCGGTATACCGCGACTCTGGTACACTACCTCAACTATATCGGTTCTTCGATATACACCCTAGACTTTTTACCTCTTTCCTAAAGATCATAAACAATTTTTTACTCTATTAAACATCACAAACTATACATTCTCTTATAATTGCAACATAGCAATTTTAAATTGTGATTGTATTTACTAAAATGATAGTGGCGTTTAAACGACCACGCTTTTTAAGTAAACCAAAGTTGATTGGAACAACAGTTAGTGAAGCATTAGCATAATGGCCTTGATTGGAACAACAGTTAGTGAAGCATTAACATTATGCAGCATGAGCAGTATGCTGCATAAGTTGTATACTATTATTTATTAACAATGATATGTGATTGGTACAATTGCTAGCATTTAGACATAAAATTACAAAATTAGATATTTTAAATATACAAATATAGTAAACTCTAAGTGTTTAATGAGGGTAAAATTGTATTTTAATAACTTTAAAACCATTATGCTTGGGCAATGCTTCGTTTAGGAGCATTGGGCTGTAGAGCATTTAAAAGCCTTTTATGCTCCCTTTATGCTTTCTAAATAAAATTAAAATTCTCATTTCTTAGGATTTCTCTTTTCCTCATTGTTCTCAATTTCAATACGACAAGAACTCGTTTCTCTCCTCTCAATTCTCTTGTAAGGTCTTCGAATATAAATATTATAAGTCGTTTATCGTAAGTAAGCACCGACAAAGTGGTTTATGAGTGAAGTTTAAGTCTATGAACGTGCTCTTTTAGTTTAGTTTTTGTAAACATGAATGGTACTTTCTAGAGTTTTTGTGATCTTGGTGATAGTTTTGTTTCTTTAAACAATGAGAAACCATCGGCTTTAACAGTAGATATCTTTGATCTCTGCAAAGAAACAACTTAAGAACACCTGTCGGCATTTTCAAGAAATTTTAATTAAACATTCTACTTTATTGATACAATTAAAACCTTAAGATTTGAGATTTTCGCTATGAAGAAGAAGAATGGATTTGATTAATCATATGGATTCGATTTTTTTGGTTCAATTAACATAATCATGGTATTTTAAACGCAATTACTGCTTTACTAAATCTAATCGCAATTTAGAGTCACTATTTTGCAATTAGAAGAGTAAGTGTAGTTCATGATGTTTGATAAAGAAAAACATTGTTTATGATGTTTAGAAAAGAGGCAAAAAGTTTAGGGTGTACATCGAAGAAGCCGTATAGTTAAGGTAGTATACTAGGGTCGACCCTATAAATTCACTAGTAGAGACATATTATAGCACAAATTACGTAGTGTCTATCTTTCTACCATAGAAATATGTAAAAGGGGATATGGTGGTCACATGTCTTCTTTATTAGCTTTTGCATGTTTTACCATCTTTTCATATTTTCTTATATATATCTGTTTTTTTTTGTGCAAAGATTTTATTATATCTGTTTATAGCAGATTTATTATTTGACAAAAACTCTGGTGGTGTTTGAGATTTACTTTGGAAGTTAATACTTCCATAGTTTAAAATGCTAACTATGTCCAAGGCAACTAATATAGTTAGGTACTAAGGAAAAGTTGTAAGATTTGGAAGATTTAGAATTGAAAATACAATTAGTCCAACCTTAACCTTCATTGAAAAAATAAAATCAAATGTGAAAGAACCTCAACTTCTAACATCAATAATATAATTGCAATATACTTAAATACTAATTTTAAAGAACTTCAACTTCTAACATCAAAAAGTTTTTAAAAAAATTTCTTATTATCTGTTTCAAGTAATTTTGTGTTTTGTTTTTAAGAATGCTTATCAGTTCAGGTTCATAATGATATATATTCACTAAGCTAATTGAAAACATGGAAGTAAATTAAAAGGTTAATATATTTTCTTTCAAATTAAATTTATTATGTTTGCAATCAAAATTGCATTGTCTTATTCTTTATGAAATTTACTGATACAAATCTACGGCTTGCAACGAAAAGCTGATACAAATCTACGGCTTGCAAAGTTGTCTCTCTAAACAATCGGCAATCGCAAAGGGAGAATTAGAAATAGTTCAATGTCAACAGTAGAAAGAGAAGACATATACAACAGCAGAACAATTCTGGTAAACACCCACAACATACAACAGTGAAACTCTCAAATCCCCAGTTACACATTGACACAATAAAAACAAAACAAAAAAACCTTCTCAACTGTTATGTAAAGAGCTAACGGACATGAGGTCCAACAAATTCTTGGGAGGCGGATCGATCCATAGCATTGGACGATGACACAGTTCCACCCTACACCATTCCTTGTCCGAATTGTACAGGTTTTCATTGAATGAGTAGGAAATACAAGGTTCGGGATCGCGTCCGAACCTTGAGAAATAGACTTTGCTCCGCATCCAAGGGAGATTAGTTCTCAACTCAGAGTTATGAAAACCGAAAAAGATCGTCAAGCTATCAAGTGTAGTCCTACTCACCTCCTCCCACCTCAAAGAGACTAGTTTATAAACCATCGGGATCTCGTTCATGCATGCAAACATTACATAGAGCTCTCCTTTCTTCTCTGCCAAGGCAACTGTTTTCGCCTTCCGTCCATATTGCACTCTATCGCAGATATACGGGCATGAGAGTTTATGAACACCGAAAGGAGTCCACATACCCGAAGATGGGTGAAAGTTAAACAAAACTCCTGCCCCGTTGATGCAATAGAATCGATCATTGTGGTAGACAAGGTTGCTCTGCCTATACATCCGCGTTCCATTATCGAATTTAGCAGTAACCCACTTAGCATCTCCTGGATGGCAAGTGTTGATCTTGACAGTGTATTCCTTAAACCTTATCGCTACCACCACACAGTTATCTGATGTAGGAGGACAAGAGAACGCAATCTTAGAAAAATCCAGATCACACTCTGGCAAGGTTATGACTTCCCGAGATAACAAATTGAAGAAAAACACCTCTTTCGTTCCAGTTTTAGCCATAAGTAACCAGCCATCTCTCGAGTAGCCCACAGTGGAGTTATCTAACTCTGGCAGACTCAAAGTGTACAAATTCCACTGTAATGGATCGTGGAGTTCAACCAACTTGCCACCTTTGCGAAAGCACATATGCCAAGGATGCTTTTCCACTACACGGACAGGTACAGCAGCTTCACACCATGACTTACAAACGGCAGATGCACGGATGTTGTCTTCTAAGACGAGACGAGACATTATTATACCTAGGAGTTCTGATGGAAGGTCAGCAAAACTCGGATTCATGGCCTTCTTGCTCGGAGATTTTGATCTACAAAACAAATCAATCAGCTTCAAATTAGGCTGATTGATTTGTTTCAACAAAAGATCCTACCAACACAATAAATAAAACATTAACAACCACACAAAAAAAATCCCCGAAATGTCTCCGATTCAACAAAATATATTAATATCATAGAAACGTTACACTAGATTCATTTCAGATTCGATTTAATTTCGCCAATGAGAGAATTGAGAGAGAGAGAGAGAGAGAGAGAGAGTAACAAACCCTATTCGTGAGACGGTGGCAGGAGACATCGAAGAAGGTGATGCCATTTTCGGAGACGGCGGTGGACTTTGACGGGACAGCGACACTGGCAGCATCCTTAAGACACAAAATTAGGGTTTGTTGTCTCTCAGTTTTAACACTCGTACAATGTCGTTTTGGATTTCGGCTTTTTAAGTGATTAGGTCTTCAATTTATATTTATATATCTTGGATAAAATATAGTGACGTTAATTATGACGTAAATAAACTTTAAAAACAAATAGTATTTTTGAGGAAAAAAAAAAACAAATAGTATTTAAATAGTTTATCACCCATCAATTCTATTTAAGTTATTAGTTTTGTAGTAATTAAATTTATGGCACCACGTCACAAATATTCAATGTAAGAGGACTAACTGAATTTAATGTAAGATGATCATACAAGTCTATAGCTTGTAATGTTACTTTGAAGGTTGTGCCGAGAATGTAAAGATTTATCAACAAAGGTCAAGGAGAATCAGAAATGGTTCACAGTCAACTTTAGACAAAGAAGACATTCATTACAAAGGCCGAAACTGTTTTGGTAAACAACAACACAACAATGACAGGTCCCAAAATCCCCAATCAAACATGACTTCTTATCTATTTCATCAAAAGGTCTAAAACTTTCTGAGGAGGCGCATCGATCCATAGGCTTTGAGGAGGACATAGTTCTCTCCATCTCTGCCATTGCTCGTCCGGATTGTACCTGCTTTCATCAAAGGAATACGTTACACAACGTTGGCCCTTGTAACTAAACCTTGAGAAGTAGACATCGTTCTTCATCCGTGGGAGATTACTTCTCAGCTCACTGTTATAATAACTGACAAAGATGTTCAAGCTATCAAGTGCAGTCGGAATCATCTCCTCCCACTTCCCAGAGATCAGCTTGTAAACTAATGGCTTCTCGTTGCTGCTTGTAAACAGGACAAAAAGCTCTCCTTTCTTCTCTACCAAGGAAACTCCTTTCTCGCTCCATCCATATTTCTCTCTATCGTAGACATACGGGCATTTGATTTGATCTGCACCCGTATAGCTCCATGTAAGGGAAGATGGGTGAAAGCTAAACAAAGTTCCTCGTGCGTTGAAGCAATAGAATCGATCTTTGCAATAGACAATGTTACTCTGGTTATAAAACGGTCTTAGATAACAAGGGACGGTATCAGTTTTCCACTCGGTAGCTCCTGGATGACAAGTGCTGATAATGACAAACTCTGCTAAGAACCTTATCCCCACAACCACACAATTATCTGATGTAGGAGGACAAGAGAACGCAAACTCATCAAAAGCATACCAACACTCTGGCAAGGTTATTAGCTCCCGAGAATACGGATTGAAGAAGAACATGTCTTTCGATTTTGCTTTTTCCATAAGTAACCAGCCATCTCTTGAGTAACACACAGTGGATTTAGGTAACTCTGGCAGATTCAAAATGTACAGCTTCCCCTGTAATGGATCGAGGAGTTCGACCGAGTTGTCACCTTTAGGAAAGAACATAAGCCAAGGATACTTTTCCACTACCCGAACAGATACAGCAGCTTTACACCATGACGTACAAGTGGCTGATGCATGGATGTTATCTTTTAAGATAAGACGAGACATTATTACACCTAGGACGTCTATTGGAAGGTCGGCGAAACTCGGATCCAGGGCCTTCTCGCTCAGAGTTTTGGTTCTACAAAACAATTAATCAACTTCAAATCAGACCAGTCCTGACCTTTAAACTCGTCACAAAGTTAAGAAAAAAAACACCCTGAAATGATCAACTAACTAACACAATAATAAAATAAAATAATAAAAAAAAACAAAATGAAAAAGAAAAACTTTTTTGCATGGGAATTTAACGTTTTAAGAACACTGAAATGTTTCCGATTCTACAAAATCTATTAATATCATAGAAACCTCTTTACACTAGATTCACTTCAGATTCTATTCAGGTTTAATTATTCTGAATAAAAGAAAAACACTATCGAACTTCTCAAAAAAAAACCAATATAATTGAATATTATAAGTTGTAATAAAATGTTTTGAGAGTAACAAACCCTCTACGTGAGACGATGGCAGGTGACAGCGAAGAAGGTGATGCCATTTTAGGAGATGGCGGAGGACTTTGACGGGACAACGACACTTGCAGCATCCTTAAGACCTTAATTAGGGTTTGTTGTCTCTCAGTTTCAACTTTCAACTTCTAACAGTGTTCTTTTGGATTTGGGGCTATTTAAGTGATTAGGTAGTCTTATCTTTTTTAATCTCAGAAATCATAAATCACTTGTGAAATCTTATCCTTTTATCTTGCAAATCACAAATCATTTATAAAATTAATTATAAGATAACATCTCCATGTGGCAAGATTATCTTTTATCTTATAACTCACATGTCACTTTTGCAATTGTGCAATCATATGTTGACATATGTCAAATATTAAAAATAAATTAAAAGTAGTAAAACAAAAACCACAATTTTTTTTTAATCTAATAGTACAAATACCATTAATCTAATAGAACAAACTGGGCTTTGGGGCCTTTGTATTTTTCTAAGGCATAATTTTTGTAAAAAACTAGATAGTTACCTGTGGTGTACAACATGGAGAAATGTTTGCGTAAATTTTACTATAATTTGTTATTTATAAAATAATTGTAGATATTTTATTTGATTTATTCTATAGATTTTATAAATTTTTACATATAATTTACTTAGCTTCATACTCTAATTTCAACCGATCTTTGATACATGATACACCATTAAAATCCGTGAATTATATAAATTTGATAAAATCCAGACAATAATACAAAACCCGTGTTGAAGCGGTCGTGTTTAGAAATTTTGATTAATTTCTTTTAGTTGTATATACTATATTGAATAAAATATAACATTTGTGATTTCTTAGATTTTAATAAAATGTCACTCCGTCGATGTGTAGTGCAAAAAAATATTTAATAAATTAGATATATATATATATATATATATAAGCAATGTTGTATCTTAGTTTTAATATATATATGTCATTATTAAACAATTTAGGGCCAATTTCTTTCTAGTGGTAAGTGCTTTAGATGAATATATTATTAATCTTAGTTTTGTAATTGTTCTATATATTTTGTTATTATTTCTTATGATTTCTGAAACAATCAATGAAAACTGTTAAATAATTTCATAAACGAATTTCAAAAATATTGTTTTATTATTTTATAAATTAATATAAGCTTTTCTTTTATTAGTTTTAAATTAATTAAAATATAATGATATGATAGTAGAGTTAAACTTCTGACAACATTACTTAGATAAGTATATAGAAATAACATTGTTCTCTTGTAATTATAGTTTTACCGTCCATTCAAGTTATAGTGGTGCATTTTTTTCTGGATTAGGGATCACAAAAGAATAAGAAGACAACATTTCTGATGGACAAAACGGAAATTGAATAGGATTGCTAAGAAAGACTGAAACTAGGGATTTTCAACTTTCTTTGCGATCCTAGTCAAGTGCCGGTCAGTTCATTTGAGGTGATGCCTTTTTCTTCTATTGTTATCTCTAACCTAGAAAGAAATGCAATATCAACATTTGAATTGGGTGGTGAAACTATGGCGAAGAATAAGAGACTCATGCTACTGAAAACCTAAAACCGAAAACTTATAAACTATAATTACATGCAAAATCGATAAAACTAATAAAGGCATGATACAATTGGTAAATGGTTTGCGCGCCAATTTTTGTTTAACAAACTAATCTCCTATAGATTTCAGGTGAAAATTCGTTGACAGGTTTCTTAATTACCAAAAGAAATAACTTTTAAAACAAAGTTCAGGTTTCAACAAAAATTGATTGCTAAATCTTTATCGAAAGATGAAATCTAAAGCATCTGCAAACAAAAATTACGATATGATGAAATTATTTATTTAAAAAAAAAAATCATCGAAAACCCTTATACCAAACACGACCAATCAGCCATATGTAATATCTACTATTCAAAAAACATTTCATACCATTAATCAAAGTACGGTGGTCTTTTTTCTTCAATCAAATGATACAATTTATATAACATTAAAACCATGGAACGATGAACATGTGGCAAGGATATGTATGTACATATATGACTTTTATGGTAGCATTGCTTTAATTAGTCAAACTTTCCTCAATTTTAAATTATATATAGCCTTATACAGACATCTAATTATGTTTTCATAAATACTAAATTTTGAACAAAGACTTAAAAAAAAATAGTATATGGAAATCAATATTAGTAAACAAATCCTTATGGTCTTATGGATACCTACATGATAATCAATATTAGTAGGATTTGGATACGCCTCTCAAAATCGGTCCATTAGAAAAGACTATATCGAAAGATAATGGCTAACTCACCAGTAGTCTTTTTGGTTGGCTAAAGATTATTAAATATGTGAAAATATGATTATAAAAAAAAAAGAATTATGAAATTTTTAATTGATTGGTATACTATTAATTATTATACAAAGTTTGGTTTCTAAAGTTACTATGTCACATGACTGTAATACATGTTAATTCTATCGAAAATAAATTCTATCACATTAATTTTTTTAAAGAAACTATAATATATATTATACTTGGGTTTATAATATAATCTTTTAACCTATGTAGGAAAAAATATCAATAATAAGATAATATGTCAAAAAATTAAAAAATAAATATTTTGTTTTCTTATTATTATATATTAATCCCTATTTTAGAAATCGGTAGGCGCTAGCTGGCAGTCAAGGTGGCCCTAGCAATTAATCAATAAATCGGAGATTATACAGGAAGTAATCGAAAACTAGTTTTAGGGCTTATATCTAACTTTGGAAGATATATATTTTATTACATGTGTAAAATCCCATATAACTTCGATGGTGCAGTGATATAAGTCTCTATAACTGAGTCAAATGTCCCATGTTTAAATCCCAGCAGTTTGTTTTTAATCAATTCACTTTAGAAAAGGGAAAATCGGTATTTCCTCTTCATCTTCTTCCTTTGACTGCGCACACTTAAAACATGAACAGCTTAGTTTTTCCCCTTTATTACAAAATCTTCAGATCCAATCTCAAAAAATCAATTTTCATCATAAATTTAACAAATTTTTTTTTTTTTTTTTTTCACATATCCGATTTTTTGGCCGAATATACTAAAATCACAGCGGTTGGGTATCGCCGAGCGCTTTTCTGGCGATTAACTAGCCGGCGAGACCGATTTTTAAAACAGGGATATTATTTAATTTTCAGTTAATTTTTATATATTTTCATATGTGTAGGTTTTCTTTTTCCTATGTGAGTGTGATAAAAAAAACTCTAATATCGAATAACTCAACAATTTAGTAATAGATAACTCCTATTTTATAGCTTTTGTGATATGCATGTTAAATTATACATGTGATTTCTGTTTACAAAATTTTAAGGTTATACTGTAATCGTATGTAAATATTATGTTTCAATTAAATCAAACTAATCATAAATTTAAGCATACAAAGTTAAGATTTCTTTTTTTGGTCAAACCGCTGATGATAAATAAAAGAGTTAAACTCCACTAAGGGAGGAGTTGGTTACAAGAACTGAAGCAGAGAGAGCGGATTTAGCCAGGGCATCCACTTCCATATTGTTTGAACGAGAAATATAACTAAAAAGGATAGAGGAGAAAGAATTCTGCAGACAACGAATGTCATGTAGTATTCCTTTAAGCTCCTTGTGGGTTCCGTTTGTCTTGAGCAGCTTAATAAGAACCTGAGAATCAGAACAGATCTTGAGAGATCGGATTGAAGAGAAATGAGCGATTGAAGTGATGTGAAACAGAGCACTTCGAATCGCCAACGCCTCTGCAGCTAGAGCAGAAGGCACAAAGGGGCGTGTTGCGGACGCCTGAGAAAGGATTAATTCTGACTGGTCTTTGAGGATCCAACCAGCTCCACTCGATCCTGAAGCTGGGCACCATGCAGCATCTACGAAGCACACATGAGACTGAGCCGAGGTAGTAGGAGTCAGGATTTCCAGAGGTCTTTGGGAAGGTTTGGGGATAGCTAACTGGGCCTCCTGCCACTGTCGTGCATCTGTGATCGCCTTGTGCATGACGTCAATTGCAGAGTAGACTCTGTTTTCAAAGAGGAGCAGGTTTCTCGCAGTCCACAAGTTCCACATGATCCAGGGAACCAGGGGGGTTAGGGACACTCCACACGGGGGAGGCTCACAAGACCTACTGCATTTTGTAACAAGAGTTTGGCGGACGTGAGTGTGGAAGGGTTTGGTAGGGCCGCAAAGGGTGCGAGACTCCAGACTTCACCTGCAAAACCACAATTGAAAAACAAATGCACTTCATCCTCATGATACCTGCATCTTTTACAGTTAGCAGCTCCAACCATTCCTCTTTTTACGAGGTTTGAGCCCAGAGGGAGAGCCCCTGCTGCAATTTTCCAGAGAAAGTTTTTCAGTTTTGGGGGAAGTTTAGTTTGCCAAACTTGTTTGTTCCAGTTAAAGCTATCAATGGTCGACTGTTGTTGGAATTGTTTTGCGATAGCATATCCCGATTTCGTCGAGTAAGACCCTGAGTTCTCAGGTAACCAAACCAGAGCATCTGTAGACGGGACATAGCTGGTAATAAGCTTACGAATTGGTTCCTCATACTGAGGTAAGATCTGACGAATAACGTCCACATTCCAATCATTTGTGACAGGACATAGAAGATCCTGCACTTTTAGCTCTGCAGTATCCGCAGTAGGTGGCCCAAATGGAGCTTGGGAGTGATCCAGCGATAGCCAAGCGTCCCTCCAAACATTAATACATGCACCGTTGCCTACTGACCAACCAAGTCCTTTAAGAAGCAGTTCTCTACCCGTAAGGATGCTTCGCCAGCCATGAGAAGCCACTCTTGGTGTAGCTGAACATTCGAGAAAGCTTGAGGAGTTGCAATATTTCCCAAGAAGAACTCTCGTAAGCAGAGAGTCTGGTTGAGTGAGGAGCCGCCATCCCGTTTTTGCCAAAAGGGCATCGTTGAATTTCTCTAGATCACGAAAGCCTAGTCCTCCCAAATACTTTGGTTGAGTAAGGGACTCCCAAGACACCCAGCACATTTTTTTAACCTCCGGTTTGTCATCCCACCAGAAACGTGTGAGAACAGACTGGATTTGTTTGCAAAGGGAGACAGGGAGTTTAAAACATGACATAGGGTATATTGGTAAGGCAGTGAGAACCGTTGTAAGGAGCACTTGTTTCCCAGCTCCAGATAAGAAACGACCTGGCCAGCTGTGTACTCGTTGTCGGACCTTATCCACAATAGAGGCAAAGATGTCTCGTTTCTTCCTCCCAAAGTTTTCTGGTAGACCTAGGTAATTACCAAGTCCTCCCTCCTGAGTGATATTTAGCGAGTTCTTAACTCTGACCTTTGCTTCTGCCGGTGTCTTTGATGAGAAGGTGATTGTGGACTTCGTAAGATTGATACATTGTCCCGATACTTTTTCATATTTTGCTAGTATCTGAGTGAGCGCTTGGCAACATCTAGCATTTGATTTGCAAAAGAACATAGTATCGTCCGCAAAAAGAAGGTGGTTAACTGGTGGACTTGCTCTGCTCACCTTGATACCAGAGAGGATACCTTGGTCTTGAGCTTTAACACACAGTCCCGACAGGACCTCAGTACATAGTATGAAGAGGTAGGGGGAGAGAGGATCTCCTTGTCTCAATCCGCGGGATGGGATCACTTGTCCTTGTGGTGATCCATTTATGAGAAAGGAGTAGGACACAGAGCTAACACAAGCCGAAATCCAGCTAATCCATCTCTCACTGAAACCAAGCTTTTCTAACACTGATTTAAGAAATCCCCACTCAATTCGATCATAAGCTTTGCTCATGTCTGTTTTCACAGCCATTGAGCAAAACTTTTTAGCCTCTGAAGTACGAAGAAAATGAAGAATCTCATGTGTGATAAGGACGTTGTCAGAGATCGCACGGTTAGGCACAAAGGCACACTGAAATGGAGAGATAAGTTCAGGCAGAATAGGCTGGAGTCTGCCAGTGAGGATCTTAGCTATAATTTTGTAATGAGTGTTGCAAAGAGCGATAGGTCTGTAGTCTCCCACTTTCCTTGGTCCTGAGATTTTTGGAATAAGCCTCACATGCGTCTCATTCTGACGCGGATGGAGGTAGCTAGTTTCAAAGAAACTTCGGATGGACCGACAGACATCTTCACCAATGATTGTCCAAAACGATTGGTAGAAAGAAGAAGAGAACCCATCTGGTCCTGGGCCCTTCCCGGGATGAATTGAGAATACCGCCATTTTTATCTCCTTATTATCCGGTATTGCAGTTAAGCTCTCATTCATGAGTTGTGAGATTTTTGGGGAGAGAGTCTCATCAACCACCTGAAAATCCTCATTCCCGTTGGAGGTAAAGATATTATCGAAAAAGAGGCAATCACCGACGTGATCTAGTCTTCCTCCACAAATTCTGTTCCCTGATCATCTTCTATAACCGAAAAGGAGTTGACTGATCTTCTAGTTCGTGTAACCGCGTGGAAATAGCTTGTATTCTTATCTCCTGCTTGCAGCCATTGGATCCTGCTCCGTTGTCTCCAAAAAAGTTCCTCCTCCTTGTAAGCTTTTTTCAACTCCGCTGTAATCGTGGCAATACTGTCCTCATTGGGAATGATCTCAGACCAGGCAGCGTCAAGAGCTTCATGTTGTTCTTTTATTTTCCGGCTGCTATTCTGGTGTTGTTCCCTCGTCCATTGGATTATTGCTTGACGACATCGACTAAGCTTAGCTATTATGTCAGCATCTTCATCTTCCTTATCAGACCAGGACTGTAGGATCAAATCTCTTATCTCTGGCTTAGAGGTTAGTCTCCTGTCGAACCTAAACATTCCTCTTGGCTTACGCTCAGAGCAGTTAAAAAATGTGATAATTGGTCTGTGATCGGAACCCTCAAAGCGGAGGTATTTGCATCTTCCTTGTGGGAATAGCTCGGTCCATGAACAGTTGGCCAGAGCTCTGTCTAGGCGTGACTTAACAAAGTGAGAATAGCGCTTTCCTCTCCATGACAGGGAGTCCCCTGAGTGTTTGACATCCCACAATCCATTCTGTGACACAAAATTTCGAAAGTTGGTGAAAGATCCTTCCCAGCATGGAGGTCCGCCTATCTTTTCCGCGTTTGATAAGATATCATTAAAATCCCCTGTAAGAAGCCAAGCTGACTCTCGGGAATCTCCTAGGGAAGACATTTGTGACCAGAAGGTTGCTCTATTCTCCTGTTCGGGAAGACCATAGATGAAAGTAACGAAAGACGAAACTCTCTTCACAGTCACTTTAGTATCAATGAAGTTTGGTGAAGAGTCAAGAAGTTCCACCGTTATGCCTTCCTTCCAAAGGATTGCCAGTCCACCACTGAGTCCATCAGGAGGAACAGTCAACTGGGACGAGAAGCCTAAGTCTTTCAAAGAGGAAGAGATAGTATCATCTGAGTTTTTAGTTTCCATGAGAAACAAGATGTCTGGCGAAAAACAACGATGTAATTCCTTAAGACGACGAACTGTAAGGTTGCCTCTCAACCCTTGACAGTTCCAGCTCAATATGACTAAGGAAGGAGATTTTGCGGGGACCAAAAATCCCCCTCCTGTCTGACAGACGCAGGAATTAAGTTAATAGTAGGGTCTGCAGTTGGTCCCAAACTTGAGCCAGGAATATCCTCATTACAAGGTAGAGAAGTAGTACACAGACGCTTTCTAGGGGGATTTGATGATCTAGTGGAATGGATCTTACGGAGGCTTGTGCCTTGCAAAAGGCTTCTCGTTCCTCTTGGCTTAGCAGTAGTACGAGTAACCTTCCTTTTACCACCAGTTGTTGTTCCAGCTTTACTAGTTCCCGCCTTAGCCTTTGCAGTTTTTCGACGTTGTTGGCCTCTAGGGGAAGGACCTAGTCGAAGAGTAGCCGGGATTCTCGCACCATCCGCTGCTGGAGAGGACCCCCCGCCAGCGGAAACAGAGCCAAGAGGGCACTCTCTAGTATCCTCTTCGAGATACTGAATCTCCACTTCTTGCAACTTGCTGGAATCCATAGAGTTTGCGTGACTGGGGCGTAACAAGTTTGAACCCTCTCCTACAGAGAGACGCTCTAGGGCAGGACGACGACACTGAGAGGAGCTTTTTTCGCCCCCGGAGCCATGAGTGGTTTGGAGACTAAGAGGTTCTCTCTGGGGTTGAGGGGAAGGAGTGTGGGAGGAGTCAGGAAGCAGGGGTCCTTGTGTCTCCTTGTGAGGCCTAAGATCTCCAGTTACATGTTCCAAGTTAGGCTGGGGTTCCTCTCTATCAGATTTTGTTGAGCCACTACCTTGTATAAGCTGTTCTGCAGGGGCTCTGAGGCGATGTTGATCAGAAGAGAGTGAAAGCCATTCATTATGTTCTCTGCGTCGGGAGGGGCTTCTATCATAATAGTGCTCTCTGGAGGAGCGAGGAAGGGTTCTGCTTCTCGAAGATCCTTCCTCAAAAATCTGATGATTGTTGAAAGGGGACCCTCTAGGAGCCCTTGGTGGTGAATGCCTTGATGCAGTTTGATACCGTCGGGGTGGGGATCGTCTAAGCAGAGGTCGACGAGGTGGGGGAAGATCGTGAGTTGACCTTCTGACTGGAGAACGTCGTGATGGAGAGCAGAGAGAGTGGGAACGACGCGGGGGAGAAGGCCTGTGTCTGTCTTCGGACTCTACTCTTGCCTCCCTGCGCTGGTCGGCTCTGCGCTTTTCACCTATTTTTTCTAGCGTGAGTTGCTGGTTGATTCCTAGGGGTCTGGACGTCGGTTTCTCAGGGGATGCGAGTTGGGGACAATGCTTCTTCTCATGGGACAAAGAGAAGCAGTGGAAGCAGTGTTTTTCAAGTTTCTCATATTCTACCTCCACAAGTGTGACTTCCCCAGACGGGAGACGGATTGGGACAGACCGTTCTAGAGGTAGCAGACCATTGATTTCGACACGAACTCTAGCTTCAGCAGAGTCTTGGCCTATAACAGGGCCCAATTCTTTCCTAATGGTACGAACTGTCTGGTCATCCCATAGAAGGGCAGGGAGCTTGTGAATTCTTACCCAGAAGTTAATAGTGTTTGGGAACGAGGCTGAGATGATGGGAGCCCATCGTTGTAGGATAATCATCCATTGCTTAAAGTGATAAGGGGAGCTTTTAAGGACTCCTTGAAGGTCAGCTTCTGCTTCAAACCGGAACTGGAAGAGGTCAGGGCCTAAGCTTCTCCCAACCACTTTGTTTTCCAGGTACCAGTACTGGGGGAGGTACTCCACAATAGCCTTAGCTTTTTGAACTTTAGGGTTTGTGACTCGTCCGATGAGAGTGATGTTGGAGATGGATCCGGTTATTCTCTGGTTTACTCATGGTTAAGAAGACTTGGTCATCAAGTTGGACGTGATTCTCTCGAGATCAGCTGAGTGATTTAGTTTCCTTAATATGCAGAGATATGATTTGTACAGATTGTCATTTTGTGTTTATATATGTGTAAAGATCGAACATCAATAATATACGGAAAACTTTCGGATTCTCTATTTGTTCATGGTATCAGAGCCTGAACCTTTTCTGTAAACAAAAACATTTTTTTGTTTTCTTTGAACGACGATGGTGGACGGTGTTAATTCTCCGACGAACCCGAACAGCAATCTTGCTGCGAACCCGAACGGTAATCATGCCGTGAACACGACTGAAGTGAGGCGGACGATCTCACCTTACGATTTGACCTCTGCTGATAATCCAGGGGCTGTGATCTCTCATCCATTGTTGAAGGGAGACAACTACGACGAGTGGGCTTGCGGAATGAAGACGGCACTCTGTTCTCGCAAAAAATTTGGTTTTCTTACGGGAGCAATTCCTAGGCCTGCAGAAGGATCTGCTGATCTTGAAGACTGGTGGACTATCCAAGCACTCCATGTGTCTTGGATCAAGATGACCATTGATCCTGCGCTTAAGTCCAACATCTCCCATCGTGATGTGGCAAAGGATCTTTGGGATCACTTGCAGAAACGTTTCTCAGTGATGAATGGACCACGACTACAGCAGATCAAGGTCGAAATTGCAGGCTGCAAACAACGGGGTTTGTCTATTGAGACTTACTATGGTAAGTTGACAAAGATCTGGGATAACATGGCGATTTCTCGTCCCTTGCGGGTCTGCAAATGTGGCAAATGTGACAGTGACCTTACAACACTCCAGGAACGTGATTGAGAGGAAGACAAGGTTCAACAATTTCTTTTTGGACTTGATGATACTCTGTTCCATACGGTGCGCTCGAGTCTTCTGTCTCGCAACCCGGTTCCATCCTTGGAGGAGGTGTATAACCTCGTGAGACAAGAGGAAGATGTGATTTTGAATGGCACCAAGGCATTAGAGATTCAGACAGAAGCTAGTGCTTTCGCCAGAAAATATGATTTTAGATGGATTCAAAAAAATGAAAACATGGTTTTAGATGGATTACAAAATGATCTTTTGAAGTTAACTACTTTTATTTTATACAGAAAATTATAACTAAATGTTCAAACGTAACTATAATAAAAAATAGTGATCTAACTAAAAATCGGCAAAATGTATTATTATTGTATCGTTTTATTAGTTTTTCGAACACTAATTTGTAGCCAACCTATTTAGTCTGTATGTCTAGGACCATAGAACCCTCTTGATAAGTAACGAGATAATTTATGACTAGGACCAAAAACGTCTACAATGTGTCTTTCAAAGGTTCAAAAGAAGAAGAGATATTTTGATGTGTTGTAAAACTAGAGAGTTAGGGAAATCTCTTGTTCTTATTATTGATATTCGAATGAGGTTACAACATATATATAGAGTCTCATAGAGACTAAATACAAAACCGACTAAGTAAGAGACATGGCCAAATGGGCCTTAACACATGGCCGATGGGCCTAAGTACAATGGACCGTAAACTATAGACTAACAGAGGGNTGTGACCTTACAACACTCCAGGAACGTGATCGAGAGGAAGACAAGGTTCAACAATTTCTTTTTGGACTTGATGATACTCTGTTCCGTACGGTGCGCTCGAGTCTTCTGTCTCGCAACCCGGTTCCATCCTTGGAGGAGGTGTATAACCTCGTGCGACAAGAGGAAGATGTGATTTTGAATGGCACCAAGGCATTAGAGATTCAGACAGAAGCTAGTGCTTTCGCTGTTCAGCTACGGTCTCGTACGGGGTACTCTCAATCTCGGAATGATGACAAGGATAAGGGTGTTGTATGCAAACACTGTAACAGGACTGGACATGTATCCGACCGGTGCTATGCGGTCATTGGATATCCCGAATGGTGGGGTGATCGTCCGCGTAGCCGTTCTTTGCAGAATCGTGGTCGTGGAGGAGCAAGCTCTAGTGGAGGTCGAGGTCGTGGTTCTCAAGCTTATGCAAATTGTGTGACTGTTCCGCACATCGACACAACTCAACAGGCTAATCATGTGGTCACGGATCAGGATCGTGATGGTGTTAGCGGGTTGACCGATGATCAGTGGCAAACTATTAAGAAGATCCTTAATGCTGGAAAGGGAGTCTCCACAGAAAAGTTGACTGGTAAGTCTCACTCTCCTTCTTGGATTATGGATACGGGGGCTTCTCATCATATGACGGGGAACTTAGCTGTTTTGACGAATATACGTGAGATGGCTCCGGTTTTAGTTATTTTGGCTGATGGTAGAGAACGTATATCTGTCAAGGAAGGGACAGTTCATTTAGGGTCTGATCTGGTCATGCAGTCTGTGTTTTATGTAGAAGGCTTTCACTCTGATTTGATTTCAATTGGTCAATTGATGGATGAGAATAGATGTGTTTTGCAAATGTCTGATCACTTCCTTGTGGTCCAGGACCGCACTTCGAGGATGGTGATTGGGATGGGTACTAGAGCGGGTGGCACATTTCTTTTTCGTGGTATGGAGTTCGCGGCTGCTGTCACTACAAAGGAGGAGAAAGAATATGAGCTGTGGCATAGTCGTATGGGACATCCTTCGGCGAAAATTGTGTGTCAACTTCCTGCTGTAACTGTTTCTTCTATGCATTTGAATAAAGCTTGTGATGTATGCCTTCGTGCTAAGCAAACTCGACAGTCTTTTCCCTTAAGTTTGAATAAAACCGAGCGCATCTTTGAATTGATCCATTGTGACTTATGGGGACCTTACCGTACTACATCTCATTGTGGAGCTAAGTATTTTTTGACGATCGTCGATGACTACTCAAGGGGTGTCTGGCTATATTTGTTGGTTGATAAAACAGAGGTTGCTCGGCATTTAAAAAATTTTCTCGCCTTCACGAAACGCCAATTCGGTGAAACCGTTCGCACCGTCCGTAGTGACAACGGTTTGGAGTTTTTGTCTATGACAAAATTTTTTCAAGATGAGGGAATCGTTCATGAACGTTCCTGTGTTTATACGCCGGAGCAGAATGGGAGAGTTGAACGAAAACACCGGCACATCCTCAATGTTGCGAGAGCGTTACGTTTTCAAGCTCATCTTCCCTTAGAGTTTTGGGGGGAGTGTGTTCTCACGGCGGCTTACTTAATCAACCGGACGCCGACTCCAGTGCTCAACAATCAAACTCCGTATGAACGTCTGCATAAGAAGCCACCACAGTATGAACACTTACGTGTTTTTGGTAGTCTCTGTTATGCTTATAATCCACGACGTCATGGTGACAAATTTGAGTCGAGAAGTAGGAGATGTGTTTTTGTGGGTTATCCTCACGGTCAGAAGGGGTGGAGATTATTTGATATCGATGCACAAGATTTTTTTGTCTCTAGAGATGTGGTGTTCTCAGAAGCTGAATTCCCCTTCTTTTTACCATCTCCGTCGTCGGCCACAGTCGTGAACGAAGAAGACAGTCCACAGTTATGGGCTTCTATTTCTTCTGGCCCGTCTACAGAAACTGAGCCTGTCTCACAAATCGGTCCATTAACTGAATTAGGCCCATCTGCACTGGACCCTGGCCCAACTGTCACACCAGATCCACCTTCTCCCGATACTCACTTTTCTCCATCGCCGATTCACGAGACTTCCTCTCCGACTGCATCTAATTCACATGGTTCTTCCGTCAACAACTTCCTCGGCATCCTCTCCTTCTCTGGTGCCGATTCCCTCGCCCCCACCACAACCTCCCCGACAAAATCCAGCATCCGCTGCTGCTGTTGCTCCGCCAGTCTTGCCCCCTCCTCGGCAGAGTCAACGAAGACGAGAACCACCGGTAACTTTGAAAGACTATGTCGTCAACTCCGCTGACTGTGCCGTTTCTGATTCGGTCCGCTATCCAATCTCCAATCACGATTCGAAGATGCGTTTTTCTGGGTCTCACGTTGCTTATATGACCGCCATTGCAACTGCTCGTGAACCCCGTTCGTATAAAGAAGCAGTGGTCGACAAACGCTGGCATCGGTCTATGACTACTGAAATTGATGCGCAGGAAGCTAACAAGACTTGGTCGATTGTGGATTTACCTCCAGGTAAAAGAGCTATTGGGTGTCAGTGGGTTTACAAAGTCAAGCATAATTCAGATGGCTCGGTTGAACGGTATAAATCTCGTCTTGTTGCTCTTGGTAACAAACAAAAAGAAGGTGAAGACTATGGTGAAACCTTTGCACCGGTTGCAAAGATGGGGACCGTTCGTTTATTTCTTGATGTCGCCGCCAAAAGAAACTGGGAAATCCATCAAATGGATGTTCACAATGCGTTCTTGCATGGTGATCTTCAAGAAGAAGTTTACATGAAACTGCCTCCCGGTTTTGGTGCCTCTCATCCTAACAAGGTATGTCGTCTTCACAAAGCGTTATACGGCTTGAAACAAGCCCCTCGATGTTGGTTTGAGAAGTTAACAGCTGCTTTGAAGAGTTACGGGTTTGTACAGTCGCTTTCTGATTACTCTCTGTTTACTCTTGACAGAGGTCATGTTCACATTAATCTCTTGATATATGTTGATGATTTGATCATTGCCGGTAACTCTTTCAAAGCGACTCAGGATTTCAAGGCCTATTTATCTTCTTGTTTTCACATGAAGGATTTAGGTCCTTTGAAATATTTTTTGGGGATCGAAGTGGCTAGAAACGCCACAGGAATCTATATCTGTCAACGCAAATATGCGTTGGATATCATCTCTGAAACTGGTCTGATGGGTGCTAAACCAGCAGCGTTTCCTCTCGAACAAACTCACGATTTGTTCCTCTCTACGTCTCCTCTTCTTCCTGATCCACAGAGGTATCGCAGACTGATTGGTCGCTTGATTTATTTGGCTGTAACGCGCCCTGACCTTGCATTTTCGGTTCATATGCTCGCACGGTTTATGCAGCAACCTCGTGAGGCCCATTGGGATGCTGCCCTTCGTATTGTTCGTTATCTGAAATCTGATCCAGGTCAAGGTATCTTGCTTCGTTGTAACGGTGGTTTTCGCCTTACTGGTTGGTGTGATTCTGATTATGCAACGTGCCCTCTCACACGACGATCAGTTACTGGTTTTATTGTTCAGCTTGGGGACTCTCCAATCTCTTGGAAAACAAAGAAACAGGACACTGTCAGCAAGTCGTCTGCAGAGGCAGAGTACCTTTGCTATGTCTTTCCTCACTTCAGAATTAAAATGGTTGAAACAGTTGTTGTTCACGCTTGGGGTGCGTCATGATCAACCGATGGTTGTGTGTTGTGACAGTCAGTCGGCTATTCATATTGCAACCAATCCGGTGTTTCATGAACGGACGAAACATATAGAAGTTGACTGCCATTTTGTTCGGGATGAGCTTGTTCGCGGAAATATCACCTTTCGTCATGTAGGTACAGCTTTTCAACTTGCTGATATATTTACAAAACCACTTGGGCGAGATTCTTTTGCGCGATTTCGTGTCAAGTTGGGCATACTAAATCTGTATGCTCCAACTTGAGGGGGGTGTTGGAGATGGATCCGGTTATTCTCTGGTTTACTCATGGTTAAGAAGACTTGGTCATCAAGTTGGACGTGATTCTCTTGAGATCAGCTGAGTGATTTAGTTTCCTTAATATGCAGAGATATGATTTGTACAGATTGTCATTTTGTGTTTATATATGTGTAAAGATCGAACATCAATAATATACGGAAAACTTTCGGATTCTCTATTTGTTCAAGTGAGCTTATTTTCAGCAGCCAAGACCGATGTATCTCTGTCAGGAATGCGAACGGGAGATTTACGTTGGACTTTTAAGGAGCCAGCAACCCATTTTGCCTTGTCAGATCTCGAGTATCGGTGCGACATTATCTCTAAGGTAAGACCACACAAGCGAAACTACGAACCGTGGAGGACAAGAAAGAAACGAACTGAGAAGGGTACCGGTCAACTAGATAGCCGTCGGGTTACCTGCAGGAGACAGTCGGAAAAAAGGCGGATACAGGTCTGCAAAGGTGCAATAACGGAGGGAAAGGACCCCAAGTGAAGCAGAGAAAGCGATTAAAAGGAGAACAGAGGAAGTCTAGTCCCAGCAGGAGCTCCGAGGTAGTGAAGCAGATCCAAGATTGTTAGCATCTCCTCCATAGAAAGCATGAGATATTACGCCGGTCGGAGAGAGAGTCAAAAGCAACCCCAGAATAGCAGTAAAAAGCAGAAAAACATATCGCCGGAAAAGGTAGGTACGGAGGAGGAGTGCTTTTAGACGGAGGAGAAAGGTGTAGGTACGGTGGAAAAGGTCATCGTTGAAAGTTGGTGAAATGGCCTTGGGAAAAGTGCCTGGGAGCTTCCAAACCGTACGGACAGTTGACTTAATTCCTTCGGATTTTACAAAGTTAAGATTTCTAATCTCAAAAATATGCGTTTAAAAATTCACATATAATAAATATATAGACAAAAATTAGTTATGATAGACAAAATATCATCATAACACCATCTCTTCCGATGAACCCAGTAAATTCAGTTAATCGCGTCTTGAATCAAATATACTAAGGAAATAATGTAGAGGGAACTCAAAGGCACCCATCTTAGACATCAATCGGATCAAAATAAGAAATTTCAATTTTCCCCCAAACTAATTAGCTCAAATGTTTGATGTTCTTGCTTTCAAAGTGAATCAAAATCTCTAATTCATGTTCATCTCCATTTCATTTTCTATAATCTTTGGCCTCTTGTCTCTTTTGCTTAATTGAATAATCGAAATATCTAATTCATGTTCATCTCCATGTCATCTTCTATACTATTTGGCCTCTTGTCTCTCTTGTTTAATCGAATTTTAATCTTTAAGATTTAAGGTTTAAATTTGTGTTTGTGTATGTAAAGGAGTTTACAAACCCATATCCGCCTTACTCACCGCAAAATAGACAGAAACAGAACAATAAAACTCAAAAAGTTTCTTGTAGTTCTAAAGAAGGATAAAATTATCATTCCAACAAAATACCCAAAAACTTAATCCATACAAATATTTGAAAAAAAAACTTAATTCTATAATTTATCCATAAATGTATACTTATCTTACAAACAAAGAACGAAAATATTTAGCAACATATACATTATCTTACAAACAAAGAACGAAAATATTTAGCAAAATATACAAAACAACATATTTTAAAGATCCACACTTAAAATATTGTTGTATTATAAAGTATTTGTAACTATGATTACACCTATTTTAAGCTAATTTTTTTATTTATTTATTTTTGTATTCTTTCTAATATACATATGTATATTGGTATCTTATTATATAAAGTTGGGTTTTAAAAGTTAGTCATTAACAAGATTTTGACATATGTCAAGTTATCAATCTCATATTTTGACATGTGTAAAAGTTAATATTTAATAGGAGGAATTTGATTACAACAAAAATAAAATATTTTGTTTTAAAAAATATTTAATAATGTAAATAATTAATTATCAAAAATACAGAATTTATAAAAAATACAAAGTTTTAAAAAATAATTATAAGGAGATTATATATATATATATATTCATAAAATTCAAAATTATAATATTGTTTACTTATTTTTAATGTTAAGTTATTAATTCTACAAAAAATAGAAAAATAGATTAAGGAAAATATACAGTTAATTATTAATTCTAAACTTTGTAAATACTCACTTCTATATAAACATAGATCATCTCATATTTAATAATTTATTCAAAAACACTGCTTTCAATTTTGTTTAATTGGGAAATTTTTTTTAATGGGAAGATAAATTTTTCTTATTTTTTTAAACAAAAAATTTCTCCCACTTTCTTCTTTTTCAGTTGAGAATATGTAAGATTAATATATTGACCCAAAAAAAGATTAATATATGCGTTTTGTTTTCTTAATACTATATTTTAAAATTTATTGTAGTATTTTTAGATTTTTTTATTTCATTTATATTTTCATCTTTGAATTATATGAGATTCATATACTACTATAATTTTCTATTGTTTCTTTAATTATGTCAAATTGATTTTTTTCTAATTTTTCAATCTTGATTGGTTGGTCATAAACCCTTTTTTTTTTTTTTGCAAACATAATTGTTACCATTATTCATTCAATCCTAAATTGAGATAACGAGTAGTTACTCATCAACCTAATAGATAGATAAAATAAGCTAACCAAACACAATCTTACAACAAACATAGATATATAGATTGGAAAAACATAAATCGTTATTGATAGATCCACATGAGCTAAAAGACTGTGACATCCTGGTTTGCGGAAAGGTTTAAAAGAATTGATTTGGCCACATATGTCACCAAAATGCAATTATTTTTTCGGTCAAGGGTCCTGAGAGAACTTTATGATGGGTGACCTTCCTGGAAGCGATTGTCGGAACTGTGCGAGTGATGACAAAACACAGGAAAATATAATCTTGATTTGTAGAGTCGGTAAACAAGTTTTTAAAGTCTCTCAGACGTAACAAACCAAGCATCGAATATGGATGGATCCACGGGCAGAGAATAGATGTACGCCCCACTTAGAAAAATGGCCCCATGGACTGAGAGTGGACATAGGATCACTAAGCAAGGTGGCGGTTGAGGCGTTACAGAGACAGATGTTACATCATAGTGTGTCGAAGACACTTTTACGATACATTGGGAAATTTAACATTAGTTACTATCAAAAGATTTTTTGACGTTAGAAAAAGGTGATTACTTTCATTGGTTGTCGGAGCAAGCCATTTTGAGATTAAAAAAAGCCACAAAAGAGGAAGGTAGAGCCGAGGTTCTCTCTATGGTGGAGAAGGTTGAACACAAGGTTATCTCCCCAAGGGAGGAAGGTGAAGGCAAGGTTATCTCTCCGAGGGTGGAAGGCGGAACCAAGGTTCTCTCCATGGTGGAGGAGGTTGGACGCAAGGTTCTCTCTATAAAGGATGAGGGCGGAGTCGAGGTTTTCTCCATGGTGGTCCAACATTATTGTGATGATACATCATTGATTAGTATATTATGTAATATATATTTTTTATTCGAAATATTTTTTGAGCCAACAAATAGTAATTAAAAAAACTATGCAGAGTGAAAGTAAAATAGTTGGCTTAATGTGTTCATATAGACATTTTCTAGGTGGTGTTAAAGAATATATTTGTAACATATAAAATATTTAGGTGTAAAAAAATACACTTTTAATAGTAACATACTTAAAATATTTGTAAATAGATATAAATCAATATATTATAACAAAAATAAAATTTATAAATAACGTACAACAAATTTTAATATATTTTCTAAATTTAATTTATTAAACTTCAAACCCGCACATCGTTTGGGTCCTCACCTAGTTATATAGATTTCTAATTATTATTTTTTTTACATTTTGCTTTTCAAAAAAAAATATACATATTTTAATATAATCAATTAATAGCATGTCACGTATCTTATTAATGTATGTGAAATATCTCAAGGTTGAAATTTCTTTTGTCAACATTCGACCACAACATACCGACCAAGTAGTCAAATCCTAACATTCATAGGGATCTGTAAGAAGGTTTAGACTTAAAAATTAAAATTATTAAATTTCTAGTACATTTTTGACAGAAAAAATAAAATTGTACTCATTTTTAAGAATTTAAAATTTCCAATAAAATTAAGTTTTTTTCTTAAAAATAATTTCAATAAAATTAGGTTTTCCTTTTTTTTTAGTTTTCTATACCATTTTTAGAATAGGTTTTGATAAATTTAGAATTGACATGTGTCAACATCTTAATGATACAATTGACACGTGTCACAATAATGTTAATGAGTAATATTGAAAACAAAACTTTATATAATAAGATATACTTTTTCTAATTATTCATTTTTTCCCCGTCAAATAGCTATTTTATAATTATTTATTTTTCTCCATCAAACATCTATTTTCCTTTTTCTTTCCAAGTATAAGATTTTTTACAATTTTTTTGGGCCACAACATACCGGTCTATTATCCAAATCTCTACATTTATAGGGGCAAAACTCAATCTTTGATGTGATGGTGTCTTTTACAGTTGAACTTATCACTGACCAATGGACTAAGGTTACTTCACGATTTTCATAATTACTTATATATATTATTTTGCATTGTTGTATTATAATTAGGTACTATCAATTATTTGACCATGATATATCTAGTGAGTTATAGTGTCACACTTTTGACTCATCTTTTTCTTCTATCAACCATATAGCAAAATCAACATATCAAGTAGAAAAAAGTTTGATACATACTAACATAATATTTGCTCCAATTAAACTATATATCTTACTCTTAAATATAGTAAATGATAGGATTGCTCTATATTTAACTTTAATTATTATATTAACTTTATTTTAGAATAAAAAAAGAGTGTTACATTGAATAAAATCTATGTTTTATTTTAGAGTTACAATACTCTATTTTAAAGTAAAAAATTTGAGATACACATTGGAGATGGTCTAAGCCAAAAGTAAAAGCTAAACTTTTTTGGATCATGTAATAATATGATCAAGTTAACTGCTATGTAATAAACACATATTCGCAAAAGATTATATTCGACATCATTTTTGTTAAGAATCTCGGATTATATAAAAAAAAGTTGTTTATTTCTTATTAGTCATACTAGTTGTTTTATGCTACCATGACACAATTATTCAGTGCATGACTGGTTTAAATGCAGCGGTTGCGGCTGCGGGAGATTGCGGAAGCAGGTGGTTGCGGTTTCAAGCGTTATTAAGCGTTTTGAATGACTGGTTTAGCGTATTAAAATGGGTGCGTTTGGAGAGTTTTACGACTGGTGCACCAGCAGGTGCAATAGCGGTTAAAACATAATAAATATAATATATAATTATATAAATGTTTTAAAACACCAAAAAACTTATTAAACTTGATTTATAGTTAAAATTCACTAAAAAATACTAAAATAATTATTCAAAAAAACAAATAAATTCCATATTGAAATACTTATTACTTTACACATTTTCACCAAAAATATAATCAAGTAACGTGATAAATGAAAAAATATATGCTTTAGATCGTGGATCCTCTCTCTTAAATCTCACACACTCAATAAGTTCCTCACATTGAATTACAAGACCAAGGTAAATTAATTATGAAAGACCAATGTACTTGATGTTTGGAAGAGACATATGTTTAGTTTTCTTTCTCACATAACAATTTTTGTGATGCAGTTCCTTGGGGCTACAATTGCATGGTATGAATGATCAAGCGAAAGTTGAGAAGAGTCACTGGTGATTTGTTTTAATATTTTTCATAAATAATCTTATTTTCTTAAATTTTTGATGAAATGTTATATTTGTTTAGATTTTTTTGAACTTATGTGCAATGTGCCATTAAATTTACATCAAATTTTCCGGATTATTATTAATTAGAATTTTATTTTCTTGTAGTTTTTTTTTATAATCTGTTCAATCGAATTCATACTTTATTTTCTTACATCTTTAATGGGTAAAATAGTTAAGTAGAGATATAAAAAAATATATTTCATTATCATTGATTTGTTTTAAGTTAAATATATATATATATATATATATATATATATATATATATATCCAACCAAAATCTCCCGCAACCATTTGGAATTCAGAGGCTTCAAGCGGTTGGGACCGATTGGGAATATTTTGTGTAATTGGTACCAGTCCCTAGCAACCGCTACCTCTCGCAAATGTTCCAAGTGGTTGGGAGCGATTGTGAACGGTTTGTGTGATTGGTACCAATCCCTAGCAACCACTACCACCTGCAAACACAATATTTGCGGGAGAACCAATCAACATCTCAATATAGGAGGACAACTTAATGTAATCTCTCGAAAAGAAAGCTCACACTTGATGACTTGGACAAGAGCTCACGGGAAAAGGGTTGAACAAGAGCATCCTGAACTCCAAAGAGTCTTTATCCAAAAAAAAAAAACAGAATCCGAAGATGCAAAAGACCTTAATAAAGAAAGATAAAGCTTAAAGTCTTAAACCATAACCAAAAAGTTAAGCCCTAAGATAATTGAGATGATCTTACTCTTCCACGGTTCCACCGTAACCTAAGGTGTTGGAAAAGCTTTCCCATTTGTTTTTTTTTTTTAATCTTCACATGTAGTCTAAAGCTTTCTTCGGTGGCCTGATCCAAAGATTCTCAAGAGGACATAAATCCTCCTGTTCTTGCCACTGCTTACGCGGATAATACCTCTCTTCATCAAACGAATACGATACACAACGCTTGACATTAAACCGAAGCCTCGGAAAGTAAACACTGTTCCTCATCCATGGGAGATTGAGTCTCATCTCAGAGGAATAAAGGCTCGTAAATATTGTCAATCCATCAATTGTACCACTATTGATCTCCTCCCAATGGAAAACCGTCTAATTTGTACACAATCGGTTTCTCACCACCGCATGTAAACATCTTGAAGAACACTCCTTTCCGCACAGCCAAGAAAATTCTCTTCTTCTTCCGCTCATATTGGTAGTTATATAAGTAGGGACATTGCCGTGAAAATAAATAACTATAACGCCATTCCCGAGAGGAAGGTTCAAAGTAATATAAGCTTCCTTTACCATCAAGGCAATAGAACCGACGTTTGGCATAGACAATATTGCTGTGCTTAAGTATATCACTGCCATAGCTAAGATGGAAATATAAATCCTCAGTAACCCATTCAGGTGCTTCAGGATGACAAGTGCTTGCAGTGACCACACCATACCTAACATGCTTAAAAGCCAGCAATACGCAAGTACCTGATGTAGGTGCGCAAGAGAAAGCGATTGCATCATATGATAACGCATATTTTGGTAAGTTAATGAGCTTACGAGTAAACGGGTTGAAGAAGAACATTTCGTTTGAAGTGGGTTTGCGCATTAGTAACCATCCATCTCTTGAGTAACACACCGTGGATTTAGCTAACTGGGGTAAATTCAGTGTGTACATCTTCTGCTGCAATGGATCATAGAGTTCGAACAAGTTTCCACGTTTTGGTAAGTACATAAGCCAAGGAGGCTTGTCTACCTTCCGGACATATAGACCGGCTTCGCGCCATGTTTTGCAGACAGCAGATGCACGAATATTATCTTTTAAGTCGAGCTGAGATATTATTACTTCCAAGAGACATAATGTCAGGTCAGCAAAACTTGGATTCTCTGCTTCCTTGTTCTGATTCTTGCTCACAATGTAACCGAATCGCTTCACATCTCCGTTTGACCTGTGAAAGAGTTTTGGATCAACAAAATAGTGAACTTTTTGCATTTCTAAGACTCATAAGTTAACAAATGCAAATTACAATTTACAGTCATATGAATCTCAGTGTTATGATGTTGTGGGAGGATTCTATTACCACGAATTGCAATGAGATGCATCAGATATAATAATGATAAATCTGACAGACAGCTATGGTGTTCCTATTAAATCTGTTTGTTCTACAAAATCTTAAAACATTCTAGTGATTTTCTGTTACATTTTCGGTATACATAATCTTTAATTATTACAAAACTTAAGAACACTAGAACACGTCAGGTCGGTCCTATTAGATCTGACAATTTCCAAGGAAACATTCATATAGCCTAAACTGCTTAGGGTTTATATCTTCCGTCACAAAACCAGCTACAAAATAAAAAGACATGAACTTTTCTATATATCCGGTTCTAAATCTATTACAAAGAAAAAGAGAAACTCACGAGTTAAACCTCCCATTCTGGTCGGGCATAGTGATAGACGACGATGAAGAGAGGAACGAAGAAATTGAAAATTTCTCCAACGAGCCGCCATAAAGGGAACTTTGCTACATAAAAAAAAAATTGCTTCGAGAAAATTCGCCAAGTCCACTCGTAACCCTTTTATATTACTTCAAAAAAACCTGATTATTTGCGAGTCGTACGTGTGACGAAACAAACGAATCACTAGCTATGTACGTTACTGCTGACGTGGTGGGCATTTTATAAGTACAATACTGATTTTATAAATAACTAGAATCGGATCCGTGCTACAGCGCAGGGGAATATTCTGATATTGTTAGAATAATTTTGTCGATAGAGTAATCGTTTATATTGGAGAAAATATGAATTTTATACAATTAAAAGGAACAAAAGAGAGTGAAGCATATAATCTGATGGGATATAAATATAATTAAATAATAATTTATTTATTGTCAAAAAGTATACAAATTTTTTATTGTTAAACCGACATCCGGTGGTGGGTTTATTCGGTGGAATTTTTAGAAAACCGACATTTGGGTCTATTCGGTTTTACAATGAGAAAACCGAATTTTCCTTAAACCAAATAACCTGATCTGAATGACCCGATTAAACCGAACGTCCATGGCTAGTTTATATATACTGAATTTTTAGTTTATGAATTTTAATTGCGTTTTTTTAAAATATATTATACTAACTTGTAAGTAAATAAGATTGGGCTATATATTTAAAATGGTGTTTGTATAAAATATTGGGTTTGGGTCTAAATTTGGAGACATTTCCGATTTAGGCTTCGTTGGCCTTTTTGGTCAAATTTTTTTTTCCTCCGTCTTGATATCCGAACAAACAAACTTTTTTTTTCACTTCTTCTTCCTCACCAAAAAACATCTTCCATCGTTTTGAACGACCATCTTTCATTCTCTCGACCTCAAATCCCTAAATTAGAGTTTTGATTCTCGAATTACACCGTATAATCAAATTCACTACTTCATTAATCCACCAAATCTATTTTCTGTAAAGTATTAAATCCGAAAAGGAGAGAAGCTGCAATTAGTTAAATCTATTTGGTGTTTATCAGTCGGAGAATTCAGTTTTGACCCATTAGTTTATCGAACGGACTAACTAATTCAATCGCCTTGGTAAGTTGATTATGATTTCGAATTGCTTTTTTTTAGATTGTTTCGATTTTATAGGTATACTCTTTGTGTACAGCGTTTATATGAATCTAATTACCATTCATATTGTTTTGTTCAATTCCAGGATATACAAATTGAGAAGTTTTGAAAACAGTACAGAAGATTATAACAAAAAAAAACAGTTAAATTAATGTGGCAAGTGAGTTCTTGGGAAGCTATAGTTCTTGGAAAATCTGGAATAAACAGACTCTCTACAGTCAACTCTTTCAATGGAAGCACTATAAAAAGGTCAGTTATTTAATTCTTTTGATGCTATATAGTTATTAGTATTCTTATTATGAAACATTCACTTAATAATATCGAAAGTATTAGTGAAACAAACAAAAACACTTTCACTTAAGATAGAAGAGAATATTTGAGCTTTAGATTAGAGCATTTAATTGAAAGATATTCCATCGTATATGAACATACACATGCAAGTTTTAGATGGATGACCGAATTTGAACAACTGCTGAAAAAAAAGAAATTGTCTTGTATTCAAACTATCTCAGTCGTAACCTGAGATTAGGACAACTATAAACCAGAGTTACAATATGAATGGAAAAATAAAAAATCATTTCCAAAGTAAAGAGTGATTTACCTTGTTCCAAGCATCTACCACTTTGAAGGACCTCTTTGTAAAAGACATCAAAATTTTCTCCCGTATAAGAAAGATGATCTTTAGTACTTGTGACTTTAGAGACGACTAAATAGAGGTTTTAAAATATATATTTTTAGAATATAAACAGTTTTTTTTACCAAAACAAAAGAATAATATAAACAGTTTTAATCAGTTGAATCGATTTAGTTTTAGTACTTTTGTGTTTTTAAGAACACATCTAAATGATTCTCTTTTGTGGAAGCAGAAGAAAGTAGTCGGAGAGCCAATTCTTCTTCTGGCTTATTTTCAAGAACATGTCATACTAAGACCTCTTTTGGTAACCTAACAAATAAATTGTTGAAGTACAAATTAGAAAACTTGTAGATCATCTATATTATATATGAATAATAATAATAATAAGAAAGAGTAGCTCATCTATATTATATTTCTATAGACTCACAATTGGTTTACTTGAATTCTCTAGCCTGTTTTGAATGGTTTAATGTACTGTAAATCTGTGATAGGCACGAGAGCGGCTGCCATTGAAGAAGGCTTGAAAGAATACAGAACGGAGAAAGTTAAGAAGGTATGATGATTGAACCTTCGATTAGTATCATCGTATTTATAGGAAGTCGTCACGTATTGATAGTATAATTTAGGGTATATTCGTAATGTGGGATCGAAATCTTCGTAGTTAATTAGGTAATATATTCTTAACAATGACTATATATATATTGTAGGAGTAGTTAAGGATAGAAGTTGAATCAGATTTTGAATTAGGAATATATTACAAAACTAAAAATGCGTCTTAGTAAGATTTTAGAATATTATTAAAAGATTGATATCTGTCAAATTAAATAATTTAAGTAATTTAAGTTATGAGATTGAATAGCGTAATCAATGTATTTAATCGTTTGACTTGATAATAAGATTATAAGAATATAGACTAACTTATTTGCATCCCTTTTCTTTGCAGCCCATAATAGTCCATTATTCGTTTGACGGGAGCCATTAGTAGGTCCGTCGAGAAAGTGATAATTCTGTTACAATATCCGATTAATAATTGCCGGGTTATTTCTAATTTAAAACCCGACCCATAATATTGAAATGTCTCATTTAACCTTAATGACTTGACTTCAGTCTAATTTCGAGAGGGGCATTTTCGTCTGAAATGCAAGTTGTACTTCTCTTTTACTATAATAAAGATAAAAGTACAGAATGGATTCCTAGCTTTTAACACTTAGCAACTCCACTACCGATCCCAAGAACGAACAAAATCACTTGGCTACCTCCAACATGGCAACACATCCAACTATTAAATACAATTTTGATGCAAGTTTCGATTATCATACACAACAAGCAACAAGTGGATGGATCTTCAGAAACAATCGAGGAGAAGTACTTGTATGGAGAGCAACAAGACTAAGTTCAGTAGGATCTCCCTTAGAAGTGGAAACAAAAGGACTTTTAGCTGCGATTCAGTAGGCCTGAATCAGGGGTTATCATTCACTGGTTTTCGAAGGAGACTGTGAAGTTTTAATCAAAATAGTTAATAGACAAACACAGAATGCTTCTTTAACAAATCTCATTCGAGATATTAATCTTTGGGCATCCAAATTACAAAAAGTTTCCTTTACTTTTACAAAGAGAGAATGTAATAGTGTAGCTCATGCTCTAGCAAAATTTGGTTGTATTGATTCTACATATTACATTAATTCTGTATTGAAGCCTCTTTGGCTAAGAAACTCTCAATGTAATGATCCATCTTAATCAATATATATTTCATTTGAGGAAAAAATAATAATATAAAGGTACAGAACCACTGATTTTTGTAGGTGTCGTGTGGAACTTAAGTGTTGATTAGTTAGCGTTTGTGAGAGGTAGCGGTTGCTGGTGATTGGTGTCAATCACGCAAATCGTTTTCAATCGCTTTTGACCGTTTGAAATTACTGAATTTCAAAAGTGGTTTTTCTCAAGCGTTTGCGGTTGCGGATGATTGCGATTGAGATTTTTTTTTAAAAAAAAGATGCAAATCTAACGATACTGAAATATATTTTTTATATATTCTACCTAACCATTGTACGCATTAAGGATGAGAGAATATAAAATACAAATAGGATGAGGAGATTTATAAATAAACAATTACAAGAATATAAGATTCTAACTAAGATCTATACTTAATAAGAAAACCAAGATCTATACTTAAGAAGAAGAAGACAATTACAAACGTTGTCCAAATAAAAATTCCAACCAAACCTTGACCAACTTTATGTACAAAAACCTTTAAAAACTTGATGTAAAGTTAATGGCACATGACACATGGCAGTATGGCACATATGTTCAAAAATATCTAAGTAAATATAGAGTCTGATTGGTAACTTACTCAAAGTTGTATAGAAAAACTGTAAGCTGTTACAGAATAGAGCAAAGCTGTAAGAAAGAGTTGTACAAAAAAGTTGTATAAAAAAACTGTACAAAAAAGCTGAGAGTAAAGTTTTTAATAAAAAAAAAAAAAACAGGTTCGCCCTAGCCGTTTCTTTCTAGCACAATCTTCGAGACTTCTCTTCCCGGCGGCGTCGAATCAGATCAGCGCCGCTGGGACTTTGCTCTGCCACAGCCATCCTCTCCTCTTTACCACACTCTGTTCTGGACTGCTTTCGAACCCACCGGAGGTTCACCGGTTCCCCAAGTTACTCCGGCTCTGCTACAACTTCAATTCCTCTTCTCCCCTTCAGCTCATCTGGTGGGTCTTCTTGGTGAGGTGATTCTCTCAAGACCCCAGCCTTTCGACGACAAATCTGAGATCTCGGAGTGCCCTATGGTTCCTGCTTGTCGTCTATCTTACCGGATCCACTCGAAGTCATCCTTATCACCTCCTGTCTCCTTGGGTTCATCCCCAATCACCAAGTGTTCTACTTGGTTGATGTCGGAAGGGATCTCTGTCTTGACGCCGGATCTGAGCGAGATGGTGACTGGAAAAGCTTTAACCCTGGCAACTCCTTTACCTCCTCCTACACCTCTGGCCATTTCAGTTCGTGGTGCTGCTCTTAATCTCATCGATCTTCCGCTTCACCCGCTGCAGTTTGAATCCACAAACCAAACCAAAATTAATTCTTCTCAATCCAGGTTTGAGCCCAAATCACACTTGCGAACCCTGGTAGATAGAGCTCCTCGATTTATTTTTGTTACATATCTGAGTCTGAAGTTTTTTAGACCCCCTAGTAGAGCATCGAGTACAACCCTTCTAGTTCCCTCTGCGTCTGATTTTACTGGCCATAGAAACTGTAATAGCGTTGCTAAAGCCTCTATAGTTTGGGTAGTTCTCCATCCTTATCAAGATCAACTTATTAGTATGTACCAAAAGCTCTCCAATGGGGAGTTTTTCCCTTTACTAAACTCGTCTCTTTACACTCAAATGGGTAGAATCTAGTCTTGATAATCTCATGGAGAGACCAAGCTTTGGCAATGCTTGGTCTCCACCTTTCTTTCATTCCATTCTCTACACTATTCTCTAAACTATTCTAAAGGGTTATTGGGTTATCTTTGGTGTGAGAGTGCTGTTGCCTCTCATACTTATTCTTGNTGATTCTCTACAATATTCTCTAAACTATTCTAAAGGGTTATTGGGTTATCTTTGGTGTGAGAGTGTTGTTGCCTCTCATACTTATTCTTGAGTATACACAACTTATATTGGCATGTATAACTCCTTCTTTATCTTAAGAACATTCTCATTGAGTTGTATCTTAAAGGCTTTACACATAACACACAAATTCCACTTTAAGTGTTCTTGTGAGTTTATATTGGAGTAGAGTGTATCTTGCAGCTCATTCTCTCCAAATTCTAACAGTTAGAAAGGTGCCACGCTTATTTAGCAAGCAGTGCTTGATTGAAATCACCCAAATCCTTAAAACCCAGACCTTTTTCAGTCTTTGATTTACACATCTTACTCCACGTCACCCAAGCAATCTTCTTACAATTGCTCTACTAAAATTCACGCATGGCACTTGTAATTTTTCTACACAAATTTTGTCTTTAACGAAAACAAGACATCACATATACTGGTAAGTCCATGGCGATAGATTTCAACAAAATTTCTTTGCCTTCCAGCGACAAAGATTTTGCATACCAGCCCAGAAGCCTGTTCTGCAGTTTATCTCCAATAAAAGCAAGCAAAGCTTGTTTTGAGCCTTTAAAACACTCCGGTAATCCCAAGTAGGATCCTACTCCTCCCTCTTCAGAAAAAAAAAAAAAGCTGCCCTTCTAATTCATAGTAGATTTTAAAAGTTATTTACTAAAAACATATAAGACCCCTAAATTAACATCATGTATTCACCAACAATTATTATTAATTATATTATTTATTCATATGTTCTTCATACATATAGCATCAACTAATAAGTCTAATATCATGACATGCCGGCGTAGTAAACTATCAGAGTGACCATTTTCGACGTGCATAATGATACTCTCTCGATATCTTATATTATATTCAGGCAAATTCATGTTATCTTTCTAAAGAGAATTTATTTGCTGGTTATTATTTTTGTTTTTTCTCCATTTGATCAACTTGCAGTCAAGGATAGACCGAGTTTAACGACAATTTTTTTTTCTTTTTTTCGTTGTTATGATAAAGTACTAAGATATAAATTGGATTAAAATAAATCGAACAAGTTGTATTTTAAAAACGAATAATATTTTTATTTTTTAACGAAAAATCAAACTGAAACTTTGGAACTAATTTTGTATATTTTAAAATCCAAAAATTTGAGCCAAAGAACCAACACAATACCAAATTTATGTATTAGATTAATTTAAAATTTGAACTTTTTCTTTTCGAAACTGAAAAACTCAAAAAGAAAATTCAGATCAAACATTGACCGTTAGGTCCTAATAAAATGTTTCGTGCATAAAGAATTATCTTACATTACGAACTGAATAAGTCATTCGGTTACAAAAGTCCACGAATAAACTATGTCAATGAGGGTGTATATCATAATGTGAATTAAAACTAAAGTTTTAATGGTTGTGTTTTGTATATAAAATACTAGTTAAGAAAATACCACAAACGAATTAAATTAAAGATCCTCTGACGATTCATAATGGCTCAAATAACCGCCGTGATCTTCCTCTTAGCCACACTGATGATGGCAGCCACGACTGTTTCAGGTCAGGGACCACATATTCCCTTGGCTCCTAGTCCTGCAATCAACGAGGTAATGAACTGTACTGCGGGTTTAGCTGTTTGTGCTCCAGCAATTATTCAGGGAGGAACTCCGCCGCCGGAATGCTGCACTGCCATAGAGACTGCAGTGAACACGCAGCTATCTTGTCTTTGCAAATTTATCAAAAGCCCTATGTTGTTTGTCCCTTTCAATGTCACCACCTTCAACGCTCTTTTCTCCCAAACTTGTGGACTCACCGCCGATCCAAACTTGTGTTCCAAAACTACTGGTAACGTTTCGGTTACAGTCTTTATAGATTATGCACGAGATAGCAATATGTCGGTTCATTTTTCGTATGTGACTTAAAAATCTCATTTCTTTTTTATGTTAACTAGCTCAAGCTCCTTTGCCACAGACGAAAGCACCAAGTCCAGGTAGGAACAATTCTTATATGTTAAATACCAGTTACATGAATATATCGTAACAAATTATGATTATTATATATTTTTCAGTGTTAATCGTAATCATTATGAGGAAAATGTTAAGCAATTTTGTTTTTACTAAAATCGAACGACTACATTGCAATATCTTTTCTTAAGTTGACAAATTTTTAACTAAAGATATTTGATTTGCCATTTCTAGTACCAACCGAATCTGATAAGGATGCTGCAAGCAAACTCGCGGGAAAAGGCTTGGTCGGTATCGTCTTGATCACGATCTGTGCGATGTTTTATTAAAATCTTAATTTCTTTGGACTTGATAGTCTTGATCACGATCGTAACCACATTATGTGAGAGTTATGTTTGGATTTTGGTTCGATTCCATGGATTTTTATTTTGGTTGTCTGTTTTTTACATTTACTATTTTGAATGTTTTTGGCTTCAATATTGTTTTTGACTTTTTGTCGTCAATATTGTTTCACCAATGCATAAAACAAAGATAGAGAAGCATTTTATCAGTCACAAAATCGTAACAATGTTGTGAGAATGAAGAAGTTCTGATTTCACCAATTTTGTTATTTTGAATAAACGTTCATAGATATAGATATAGACAGAGATATTTCTACAAAAGTTATAATGTGCATGATTTTAAGTTAAAACATCTTATAGTTTGAAGCAGAGAAAGTATAAAATATGAGAGACTTGGCTAGTCCATAGTGGTTGCAACTCAAAGCTATATAGTTTGCATGTGTGATTTCCACAAAGAGAAATTGCTTCAAATTGCAATTAGATATAAAAACAAATCGTTGTTTTGTGACAGCTGATTCCACCACGTAAATTACGATATCGACACTTTTTTATATTTAACTAGATTCGGACCCGCACGTACGTGCGGGGTTTAATTTCAAAAACTAAATTTGCTTTATAATATATGAAGTTATGTTTGTAAATGTATTTTTCTTTTTAGAAATGTTATCAACATTCAATATCTATATTCTACCAATTTTGTATTTGATTTTTTTATATTCGGTTTAGACAAAAGAATGATCGGATTTGTTTATGTTATCAATAAAGATAATCACATTAAAAAATAGTAAGAAAAACGTGGTATGTTATTTTGGGACAGTAAATACGTTACATTCCTTATATGTTAAGTTTTATTTAATCTTGTATATTTTAGTCCAACGAATAAAGAATATGTAAGAGATTCAAACATGCATATATGTACAAAGTTTTATTAGTAGATATATTTATTTGATATAACATTTATAACACAGACTTATATTGATTTGCTTTCATCAAGTTGTTATCATTTAGATTGACATGATAGCTAACCCGGATCAAATGTGATCAGGGTTAGCGATCAGCAACTATTATGTTAAACTTGATAATCCACAAAAAACATATGCATAGTATTTACATATAAGAGATATATTATGGGAAGTGTTTTTAGCTAAGTGGTTACAACACCATCTCTGCGACCGATCTCACCAAATTTCGATTTCGATAAATCGCATTATCCCGTGTAGTTGGGATTGACTATAAATCGGACCTTTGTCGATGACAAATACATATATTGTATACTAAATTAGGTTTATGTCAATTCAATTTTAACCAAAAACTGTAAATTTTACTTGCACCTTAAAATTTATGAGCATTAATTAATAACAATATAAAAAATTATTAGAATCTTAATAGTTACTATTATTTATCTATTAAATCCTTAACAATAAAAATTTGAATTTTTAACTTATGAAACGAGGATCCCTAAAATTTTCAATTAGTATATTTTTGAATTAATAATTTCGGAAATTTATGATATTCAAATTTTTGAGATACTAATGAATCTAAACTCCAAATTTATAGGAGGAATGTGCTACATTTAAAAATATTAAATTATGGTTAGATTATATATGACAATTATAATAAATGTTTTTATAACTGAAAATATAATAGGAATTCATATTCGTTTTTAATTTTTTTTTTCCATTTGTTTTAGTATGAATTAATTAGTATAGCTTCGTTAATTTTTTTAAAAAAATAAAAATCTAGTATACTAATTGACGATTTGTATTTACTGAATAATATTAAATAGATGATCGTGTTTAAAAATATCAAATAACTAGGATATATCCCGTGCTTAAAGCACAGATCAACATTTTTTTAAAAAAATTATAATATAATAATAAAATTATTATTTTTTTTTTAAGTTATTTTGTTTGACATAATATTTATTTTAGATTGTTATGTAAATCTAGTAGTCTATTTGAATAATAATAATTTTAGAATATTATAGTATTTTATTTTTGACGTATTATTACAGTTTTATATTGTTTGTTTGTTGTATTTGCATCATTATTTTGTGAAATATAAAATAGTAACTTTAATATTATAATTGAGAGTAAATAAAAATTATTAATTTATCATTTATATAAATTTAGTTTTACCATCCTGCCAATGTGGAAATTAAAACACATATTTTCATACAATGAGTAATATATCTTCGTTTTTAAAAATTCAAATCACAACATATGCAGAAAAAATATGCATGTTAAATTATAAGTATTATATGAAAATTCCAAACAATGTGTAAATAAAATAAAATAAAGATGATAGGAGAATCATAATTTGAAAACTTAACAAAATATTCGAATTTAGTTATTAAAAATAATCGTATTGTATATTTTGATATAAAATCTTAGTTTTTAAAATTCTGATTGGTTTATATATTATAAAAAAATAATTAGTAATTTCGTCCATAATTTATTAGAGAGAGAAAATATTTTTTTAGATTTTTTTAGATTTTTTAATATTTGATCTGGGAGTGTTTTTTATTTTTAGTTAATTATATTTATTTAAATTAGTTAATTAAACTTAATTATTTTTTACTAATGGCAATTGAATGTAATTTTTTACACATTTTAAGGTTAGTTTTATATTTGTATTTCTCAATTAATATAGTAGGATATACTTCCAAAATTAAATAAGTTGGAATATATACAATATCAATCTTAATAACCTCAATTGTTATGGAAACTTTAAAAATAACGTTCCTAAATTTTGGCTAGTTTTCAAGTTATTGGTTTTAATTCAATTAGTTTATAAACAAAGATCCACTTGTTTATTTGACCAGATCCAGCGGGTCATAAATATTCTACGCTTTAGTCAAATATTAAACAGAAACTGTGAATTTACAATTTCAAAATAGTTTTATAAAATATATTAATAAACAATTTATCTTTTGTACCACACATATATATCTTACACTATGTGTGGATAGATGCATAGATCTACTATAAGATTACATGTTCTTTTCATCTATATAGAAACAGTAAAATTATTCACAAGTAAAGTAAAGATTAAAGTCCCTTGATTTAGTTGATTATACTACTCCCTTTATGACCTTGCATGCTCATCTTTCACACTTTCTATTCTGCTATATCAATTGTAAATCATTTTTAAAGGTCTTTCAATCATGCGTATCAAAAATCTGCTTAGACTGTATATATTATTTACTTGAGGGTTATGTGTCAACAATAACATTATATTTTATTATACCATATAATTTAGAGACTATATAATATATGAACTTAATTTATTATTGGTGTAGTGACTTACCTCTTCAATTGAAAATATTTCATTATTAAAAATATATTTTTTTAATATTTATGGTTCCTAAAATTACTCCAAAAAATTTGGTTAGTAGTTTATGTAAATAAGATAACAATTACTAATTTTTTTAAATACATTTAGAGCTATTATTAATACAATTCGATAAAGGAAAATGTTTGTTATACTTGGTAGACTGTCAATATGACTGTTTACATATAAAGTAAACATATTGTTATTGTTTTGATTTTTTTATATTTAATTATATTAAATTGATTTGTTGTTTCCGTAATTATCTCACAGTATAAAATCAAATCAAATAAGTTTATATATATATATATATATATAATTTCGAATTTAAGTTTTGATTGTTATGGAAACAACTTTAAACAACTTTCTAAAATATTGAGTAATTAAAATGTGATTACCTTAATTATTGAAACTGATATGATTTATTTATGATACATTATTTAGGAAACTTCTTATTTTGTATCTATTTGGATACATTTCTGATTTTCTTGGCTAATATCTGTTTGGCTCCACAATTCCTTATTAATTGATATTTGTTTGGCTTTAAAGATTATACATATCCTTATTCTGATTTTAGTGGTATTTCATTGTTATAATGTCTAACCCTATGTTTTTTATTTAAAATGTTTCCCTTTTAATAGTATAGATGATAGTATATACAAACCGAGTGGTCCGAGAGTCTCTCATCGTGTTCACGTGAATTGATAACACCCTTTGACCAAAACAAAAAACTCTGAAAAACACCAAATCTGGATGCCAAAAGTACTTATTATTTGGTGTTCTCCAGCTGGGCTGTCAAAAAAAAAAAAGTTGGGTTGAAAAGGAATAACTCTCACTTAAGTGATCTTCATTAACCATAACCCTATTTATACTTTTACCGTTACCCTAATATTATACGTACTTTTTGAAGACCATGGTGCTTCTTTACTGCTTTACATGATTTTTCATACATTACTTTTATCTTACGTACTATGATGCATGCGTATGCATATTTACATATATATGTCTGTACATGCATGTGCTACGTTCTTGCATATGCTAATTAATCCATGTGGCCAGTCTCCATGACGCTTTGACCAAAACCATGGTAACACTCGTACCCAAAATCCTGAACACCAAAGTCTTGACAATAATCCAAAAACATCCAACTGTCACCGTTCTTTTCTTCTAATGGCCATGTCGGGAAATCTTCCCCGGCCGCAATGTTGTTCTTGTCTGCGACTGTTCCAACAACACCGACGTTATTATTGCACCATGATGCATCGAGTAGAGGGGGTTCATCGTTGGTCCATAGAATGTTAAATAAATCTTCATCGTTATGAATAATATCACCAAGTAACTCATAATCATCTTTTGAACTATCTTGATGAGTGATCGTGCTACTTTCATCTATGGTATTTTTTGTCGTCTCATCGACTTTTATGATTTTATCATCACTTCTCTTTACATTGCCCGCTTTTGATGAAGTTTCAGATATATCGGCGAAATTTTTATCGGTAGGTACTTTGTTTAAAGGTTGATGGGTCAAAGGATCGATTTCCATCTTAAGGAGCTTCTTCTTGATATGAGTATTCCAATGATTTTTTATTTCGTTGTCTGTTCTTCCTGGTAATCTTGCAGCGATCTTGGACCATCTACATACAAAATGAAATTTAAGAAATATGTTTAGTTACATTTAATATGCTTTCCTTTGAATAATAATGGTTTGAGGTTGTTGGTAGAGATATCAAAGTCTTGTGCCTTCGAATATAGTATATAACTCAAAGGAAACTGACAAAATAAGTTATAATATTCTATTTGGAAGCGATGAACGTTACTTTGTCTCGAAGTTAATTTCAAAATTTGAAATAGAATGCAAAATGTTTTTATAAAGAAAACTATAGAAGACTTTAGTTCAAAGATGGGAAACTGAATTAAGACATATATCGTTTCTTATGCTAGTCATCAATAATATAATCCAAACATTATCTTATATAATAATATGTAAGATCAGTTTTCAATTCTTCATCACTAGCTATTACATTTTCTACAGCATTTACCATTAGACAACATATATATTATAGCTTTTTTGATGTTTCACAAAGTTAGACATCAAGTTTGACTGAACTAAATTTTTTTAATAAAATACATGTGAAAGTTATTTACCTCGGAATAACCCGATTTATATGAAAATAAGAACAACAAACTTGTTAAATACAGGGCTAAAACATGCATATGATATAAGCCATGTACTATATTGGTGAACTGAACTTTGGCAAATAGTCTCGTTCTTTGTGACAACATCGTATAGGACTTAGTTAATGCATGCATATGTATTCTAGTTATACATCGTATAGGGCTTTTTAAAAAATATGTATTCTAGCTAGTTATACATCGCTGATACATAATACATATTAGAATAAAGTTTACTAATCATGAAGCCTTAGTTAATGCATGTATAACTAGAATTAATGACCAATGATCAATTACATACTATAAAAGAAATTGGTTAAAAGTTAAAACTAGCTCAAACCTGTTGCCGAGAAGAGCATGAAGGTCGATGACAAGCTGTTCCTCGGCGTCAGAGAGAAGACCTCTCTTCAAGTCAGGTCGAAGATAATTGGTCCACCGTAGACGGCAGCTCTTCCCACAGCGACGGAGACCGGCCAGCTTTGGCAAAGCCCTCCAGCAACAGTGGCCGTTGTTCAATATAAAATTTATCAATTTCTTGTCTTCCTCCGCCGTCCACGGTCCCTTCTTCACCAGAAGCTTGTCGCAACATGGCTGCCTCCCCATTAATTGATATTTATATATACTTATATATATATGTGTTATGTATATTAGTTTTAGGGAGATATGAGACCTTAAATTTTTAGAAATTAGAAAGTATATACCAAACTAGAAGATTTATGTCAAAAGCCTAAGCATCTAAGCTCACCCACCTATATATAACCCCAACATTTTCTCACATCGTCCGCCACATCCTTTTTCTTAATAGGAATAATATAATTATTTTATTAATTTCGTATATACATATATAGATGTATAGTTGACCCGCTAAGGTGATTTAGTAGTGTAACGAGAGAGTAAAAGATACTGAAGGGTCTTTTTGGTTTTAAGATTTTTATATATATTTAGAAATTTCAGAAATCATATCTCTAATCTTTGGTCCGATCATGATAATAAATAAACTCTTTAGTCTCTCTAGGGAAGGGCATCCCATGGATAGGGTCCCCCCCCCTTCCCGGTTATACAAATGGGCTGTAAGCAATGGATCCATACCCATGTGGTCAAAGGGATAAAACTGAGTAATTCTTGCGCTTAGGGAGAATCGATCTCTGGTCTAGACCAACAGGGCGACTCTTCCAGAGAGATTAGTCTCGGACCCCTCCATAGGTCTGAGGATTTACTCTCTGAGTTAACAAAAAAAAAAAAACTCTTTAGTCAGATAAAAGTTATATAGACTATAAAATTTTTATTTATATGTAGTGAGTATTAGCCAGACTTTTGCATACACTATATAGAATTAGATTCATAAACTATATATGAATAAGATATATGCATCACATGTTCTTTCATTTACTTGGAATTGATAACCTGAATGATTATATATATATTGAATATCCAGAAATAAAATATATATATATATATATATATGTGTGTGTGTGTGTTTACCAAAATAAGAATAGATGGTATGTTTGATGTGGAAATTTCAACAGTTTATAAGAAATTAAGTTTGTACCTTTCTTATGATGATCAATATTGTATACAGTATACATAACAAGGATATGCATGGTTCATTTTCATGTATAAACATATTCAAAATTTAAACATATTTATACATAATACGCGTACATAATAAACTAAGTTGTACGTGATGGAGAGATGATTTAAATATTTTTGGTAGATGTATAAACTAGAAATCGAGGTTTTCATAATTATTATATATATGAAGCACTAATATAATAATGTATGACCACTCGTATATATATATCATAGAATTTTTAATGTCGACAGAAATATTTCTAGAGAAATCAGATAATGTATATATTATGACAGGTATTCAAATCATCTGCTGAAGAAGAAGAAAAAAAGGTTACTTTGAGTAAATATTTGTCAAAAGTAAATCATAATTTAATATAATTTCACGAAAACTAAGGAGTGTCGGAAAACCTTAGATTAATTGGTTGGTGAAAATGACTTTGGAACTAATGTGAAATGAAAACTGGCAAATCCTAACTTTTAACATTTTACAAAACTAACCACTTATTCAATGGTTTACATCAAGTCAGAATCCTGCATATGCTAAATGAAAAAACAATATACAAGTAGTGTTCGAAGTTTAGCAAAGTCTTCTTAACAAAATAAAACTTATAAGTTATTATATTTAAAGAATTTTCAATGAAAACAATATACAAGTAGTGTTGGAAGTCTGACATCGTCAAAGGATATTGAAGTTGTCGGAGATTAGCAGTTGCCGTAGACAATACCGCAAAAAGTAAGTAAGCATTTTGGTTCGTAGTCTTACGTTGATAGTAGACACGTGTGACTTATTAACAAATAAGCTATCTTATAGTAATATATATATTTGCATGTTATCTATACGAAAAAATAATAGAGACGAACACCTATCTGACACGTACGTACCTGTATACATAATTAGATCAAATTTATGTTCTACTCTTTCCCAAAGTGACTTGCAATTTTAGCTATACAGGTCTTTTCCTAAATAAGTTAATATTATCTAATATTGTAAAGTCATGTGTGGTTAGTTTGATACATTAAGGTACGATGTTTGGTTTCGTGTCCAATTGACACGGGTATGCACTCTTCTTCAAATTTACGTATAAAACAAAAGTTAGGACCGGTCCAACAAAACTAATGATCTGAGGCAAAAGAAAATTTTGATCTTTTGTATATTTTTTTATTTATTTATACAATTTCGGATTAAGAATTAAAAGTTTCCAATTTGTATTTAATTGATTCAATTAATGACCATAACAAGGATCAAAAAACATTTCGAATACATAGGCAGGATATAAAGGCCTTAAAAGCCCAATAAGCAAAATTGGGCTCAAGATAACACTTTTTATCTTGTAACAGCCCATACATTTCCAAACCAGCGTCTCTCAGTTTCTTCTTTCTCGTCTTCGTAGCTGCAACGACTGAGTTTTTTCCTATCTAGCCGAAGAGAGAGAGAGTCGCCGTTCACCGATCCTTTCTCCGATCTTCTTCTCCCTAAGGTATATAGTCTCTCTTCGCTATCGTAATCTCCAATTATATGTGAATTTTGGTTTCCTCCCATCGAATTTTTGATCCTTGATGTGAGATTCTAGGGTTTTTTTTTTTTTTTGCTGAATCCTTGCTCTATAGAAATTTTTATCCAGAATCGTTCTAAATCGATTTCGATGAATCACTCATTCGATTCTGTAAAGATCGATTTGGTCAGTGTTATATCTACGATGATGGGAATATTAAGATCTTCGAATCTGGATTTAAGTATTCATAAACATTTTTGTGTATATTTGTAGCAATGTTGGACTCAAAACTTTAGCTGCATTCTTGTAATTGCTTAAGCTTTACATAATCTAGAACTTGTACCGAAAGAGTCAACTTATGTTGCTATGGTAGTTAGCTAGAGCTTTGGGTCGTTGAATTGAAGATATTGGGAAAACTTTAAGGAAGCTTTGTTGTGTTTCTTGATATGGATTTTTCATCTTCCAGGGTTTTGCAAACTTGGTATAGTATGGGCGACTTTTCGATTCAGATCAGTTCAAAGCTGATCAATCAGCTAGCTGAAGGTAACGATCAACCAAAGAGGAAGGCGAAGAAAACCAAACCCAAAGTGTCACCACAGAGGAAGGTGGAACAAGAAGCGAAAACACACCACCACGATGCAGAGAAGCCGAATCCAATGGCGGAGTTACCAATGCAGCCACCGTTTTTCTTCCCAATACCGCAACAAGCAGCAGCAGCAGCAGCAAGCGCGGAGTTGCAGTTGATAAAGTCTGTTTCGAAAGAGAGTGAGAAGGTTCTTGAGAAGCTGGAGAAAGTAGAGAAGAACCTTGTTCATGAAGTGACAGAGAGAGCCAAGGAGCTGAGGGAGAAAGAGTATAAGATCCCTGAACCGAAACCAATGCCTTGTTCTGAAGATCACGAAGCGTGGATGAAATGCTACAAAGAGAACATTGATAACCCGCTGAAATGTAGCGGTTTGGTTATGAGTTACCAGGAGTGCGCACGCCGGTGCAGACAGCAAGTGAATCCTGAGGAAAAGTAGAGATAATAAGATTGGTAAAGACTTTTTTTTTTGTGATAAGAAGGGGAGAGTTTCTGTTTTTTTTTTGCTTTCTGAGATCTTATGAATGATACAGGAAAATGAGAATTGATTCCTTTGTTATTACTTGAAAGCAAACGGAAAAAATAATTAGAATCTGTGATTATGTTCATAAGATCAAACTTTCAGAATTGATTCCACATTATTTTCGTAAAATCTGGTTTCTCTATTGTTTCCTAATTATTTTGGAATAGGAGCCATTTTATTATACTTTTGCTTGCGAGCTATTATGATAGAGACTCTTTTAGGATTCATCCTACACTTCCTCTGCTTGTTCCTCCTATCCACTGTGAAGTTAAAGAAACCACTCATGGCAATTCCTATATCAAGGTTGTCCAAACCAAATTTCTAGTCCCTTGCACCCTACCGGTTTGTGATGTAACAGGGCCGATTATGTAAAATGTTGGTTTTGTTGTTCTTAGAATTGTTTTTTTTTTTTTTGGGGTTGCTGTGTAAAAGTGATGATGTCTTAAGCTTTTGTAAGTTGGAGACCATTACTCATTCAATATCTTCGATTTTATTTTCTTATGATAAAACTTTTCTGAGATTGTCCAAAGTGATTTGTGTGTGCTGAAAGTTTATATTATTACCCGATTTGGTTGTTTGTAATTGTATTATTTTATACTACATTCGGACCAGCACGTATGTGCGGGGTTGATTTTAAAAACTAAGTTTACTAATATATTTGTAAACAAATTTTTGGAAATGTTATTAATATTCAAGATCCAAACTCTAATTTGGTTTAGACAAAAAAGAATGATCAAATTTATTTTGTTATCAATAAAGACAATACATTAAAAAAAAGTAGTAAGAGAAAACGGTATGTTTATTTTGGGACAGAAAATGTGTCTCGTCCCGTATATGTTAAGGTTTTTCTATCGTATAAATAAGATTTTAATAATAATTTAATTATTTGAGATTTTATATTCTATCGCTTTGTTCAAAAAAAAATATATATTTTATATTCTATCGCATAACTAAGGTTTTAATAATAATTTAAATATTTGAGATCTTATGCTGGTCTTTACGACCAGAAAAAACAAAATTACCTTTTTGATTTTTTCTCTTCCAACCAAAAATAATCTACCCCTAAAATGTAAAACAAAAAAAAATGTGAAGTTACAATTTATGTAATATATTAAAAATAATTTATCTTTTATACCACACACATATATATATATATATATATATATATATATATATATATCTTACACTATTTGTAGATAGATGCATAAATCTAGTACATAATTAAATGTTGTTTTCATCTATAATTCTAAATATAGTAAAATCAATCACAAGTAAAGTATACTACACGTCAAGAAATGCCTTGATTTTTCTCCTCCCTGTTTTACCTTAGACATTACAATCGTAAATCATTTTTAAAAGTCTTTTAATCATGCAATTTCAAAACTTTGATTAGACTATGGGCCAGTTGGTTTAATCATGCAAGTTCACATTTTCTTAATCTGTCTCTGGTTTAGTTTTAGCGACACTAATTACTTTTAAGTCGCTCACTTATAATTTGAGGGTTGAAACGAACAGACCTTATAATATATTATTGAAAACTTGAGGGTTACAACTACAATAACGTTATATTCTATTATAAGTTTATAAATATATAAGTTATAATAAAATTTAAAACCTGTAGAGTTGTGCAAAAGGTGCGGCGTAGCTTGTGTTCTGAATTTTTTTTTATTGAAAACATTGTAACAGTTTTTCCTATGATTTTGGCTTTACATGTCACTCTGTGTAAACCACAAAAAAAAAGTGAGAAAACATAAGCTTAAGAAAATAATCCGATATTAAATTAAGAATCTTAATATGTAACTGATGATGTCATATTTATTCAAAAATGGCATATTCGTTGTCCTGTTAACCGCTCAGAGTCAAACTCTCATTAATACATGTATATATACATGGGAATGAAATTATCATAATCTTCCATCCTAATGTTCACGTGTACTTAATCTTATATACTTGCTTTTTGAAGTACAAAAAGCACAATATAACTTTAGTTTACATGTAATTTTGAGACTATAATACCTGAATTTAATATATTATTGGTTTAGTGAATTAACTTAATATTTTTTTTCCCTGGTTTCTTTTTGCTTCATACTCAAGATGTCACTGGGTCAATCTCCGAGGGAAAAAATCTGAAACAAATAAATAACTTGAGGTGAGAAAAATTTTGATTTTATAAAACAAAAAAAAACACCAAAAGAACACTAAAAAAACACCAAAAGAAATATTATAATAGAACTACAGCAATGAATCTGAGTGATCGGCTTGTCAATAGAAGCACTATTTTTACAAAAACAAATAAGCTGTCATTTAGGGTTATAGAAAAATCTTTCATCATTAAAAATATATTTTTCTTAATTGTTATAGTTCCTAAAATTACTCCAAATGGTTAGGAATATAATAATTCTAAATTTTCAAAAATACATTTACAACTGTGATCGATAAAGGAAAAACATTTGTTATATTGGTAAATATTTTAAGAAACAATCAATTAGTTTGTTATTAAAATGGTATACTGTTAACTGTTTTGATTTTTAATTGTCAATTAGTTATTGCAAGTACAAATTAGTATTATGGATATTTAATTCTGATTTCCTTATTATCTATGTTTAATTGACTTTTTCGAGATTTTGGTATTAGTTTCCGAGATTATCCTAGATTAAATTGCTAAGATTATATCAACTTCCTTATAAATTAAGCGTTAATTAGTTTTAATTAGTTGTTTAAATTCTAGCTAATTTTATGGGTTGATTTATTTTGGATTTTATAGTATGTCTTAATTGTTTCCGATTTTATAGTAGATCTTAATAGTTTCTGATTTTATGTGTTCTTATCATTTAATATTTGTTCGGCTAGTTTAATTATTATCAATCTGTTTGGTTCCAATTTAATTTCAATATGTTTGGCTCCTTATTTATACTTATCCCTATTCAGTTTTTAGTGGCATTTCATTGTAATAAACTCTTAATCTATGTCTACTTATTAAAAATGCTTCCCTTTTAATAGTATAGATAATCTAGATTTTTACATTGCATAATTGATAATAAAATATTCATTCGAAAATCATTGACCAGGTTTTTCAATAAAGTATTTATTCGAAAATCATTGAACAGTCTTAATATAAATACTTAACTCGTTTATTCTAAAGCTTAAAAAAAGATTTGGCCACATTTGGTAATCAAACAAACAAATCATACACATGTGTTTTTATCTACAACAACTTAGGGGGTGTATTGAACTTGATATTTTAGAAGATTTTAAGGTATTCTTAAATTCACTGTTATTGAATCAGTGATTTCTAATAATCATCTAAAATCATGTGTTATTGAATTTGAAATTTATATAAATTATTTAAAATCATTCACAATCACTTGTTATTCAATCAATAAATCAATTTTGTCCATCTATGCATTCTATGAACAAGATTGGTCACATATGTATTCATTTTATTAAAATCCCATTATAATCTTAGTTTTTTAAAATCTTACAAAACGTTAAAAAAATATTTCCTAAATCAATTTTTTTTTAAATATTTTTTGGAATAAAAATATAAGGCAATACAATATTCTTTTACTTAAAATACTTGTAGTTGTCGTTCATCTATTGTTCTTCTTCAGAAAATTGAGCTTTCATAAACAATTTTTTTTCTTTATTCTTCTACATCTTACTCTCTCTTATTCTCTCACATCGATTTGTCTTACCATCTTTGTGGCACTCAGAATTTTCCAAACAGAACCTCAATAAGAATTTTATTAATTCTCTATTATTAGAAGGTAGAGCATGCATTTCTTAATAGTTTTGTGGTTTATAAATATTCAGAGCTTCATATATATTCTAGGTAAAAATTATGTTTCAAACAGATTAAAATTGATTTTGGTAGCTTCGATTTCTTTGCATGAGTTGGACTTATTATATTTAGTACTCATGTTGCTTTGATTCGTTCTATTAGGTGTAAGTAGTTACGCTTCAGTTGCTTAGCTTTTGATTTATTTCATGAAAAGAGTTTGTTTTGCTATTGGTAATACGTAAATAATTTGTTCACATTGTGGCTGATCCACTTTCATGATTTTTTTTATATTTTAAGTGTGTATTGCTTTTGTACAAACATGGAAAATGAATGTTCAAAACGTCTATTTAAAGATGGAAAGAGCCACTAGTGGAAAAGATAAATAACAGCTGCAAATTGTCTCTTTTGAGCAAACTAAAGGAAGCATTGCCATCAGAGTATGATGAAGTGAAGAGAGATCCAGTGTTCGCTCATGTCTTTGCAATACACAAAAACGAATTAGGTTATTCAGCTCGCTTGGTACACAACATCATGTGTAGGCAATTGGTAACAAAGAAAAAACATGAGTTATGGTTTGTGTTTGGATGAAAACCACTTAGATTTTCATTCCAAGAATTTTATGCAGTAAGTGGACTCAAATACATTGATGATGGAAGGTGTGATTATGAGAATTGGAAAGATGATAAAAGATTTTGGAGTAAATTGTTGAAGAGAGATGGACAGATTTGCATAAAGAAATTGTTGGATGACATAGAAGATGTTAAGAAGTGGACTCCGGAGGATAGAATCCGTTTCGTCTATATTTGTGTGATAGGTGGGTTGGTCATGGCTAAGGGTGATACGAAAAAATCAATCATTTATACATCAAGATGGTAATAGATCTTCGTAATGTTCATAATTATCCTTGGGGGCTTAAAGCTTATGATTATCTACCAAAATTGTATTGTGAAAACAAGATGTGATTTGAAAAAAACCAAAAGCTATGTTTTGTATGGATTTTCATATGCACTTCAGATATGGGTGATGGAAGCAGTTCCAGACATTGGATTATTGTTGGGAGAAAAAATTAATAGTGAATTGATCGAAGCTCCTAAATGCTCTAATTGGAAAGGCGCAGCAAATGTTTCATATGAGGATATCATTTTTGTGGAGAGCACATTTAAGTCAAATGTGAATTTATTATATTTATGCTACTTAGAGACTACATTCGATGTTAATTTCGTTTGGATTCTATCATATTAAAGTGTTATTTTATTTTTGTTGCTAGATCTCCACATATGTCACAACATGCATTGTTACTTTATTTTTCTTGCTAGTTTTCCACATATGATTATCTACACTGATTTTTTGAATTGTTTTCTGTTTTGTAGGCTGTTGTTTATCCATTCATTTCTTATTTAGGAAATGAGGATGCAATATTTGTATGCAGTGTTACTTTATTTTTCTTGCTAGTTTTCCACATATGATTATCTACACTGATTTTTTGAATTGTTTTCTGTTTTGTTGGCTGTTGTTTATCCATTCATTTCTTATTTAGAAAATGAGGATGCAATATTTGTATGGTCGGATGAAATCAAAGATGGTGAAGTGGATTATATGATTGATATGATCAGATCAGGGGAAGATTTTGGAAACTATGTTTGGGGAGCTATTAAAGATGATGATATAGAAGGTGACAATATTGAGAATGTACAAGAGATTGATATCGAAGGTGAGAAGGAGGTAACTGAAGCTGGGAATGAGCTCCCTCATATGAATGATGAAGCAAACCATGTCTCTAGTTTGAAGAGGAGTAAGAAAAGACAGCCTGATCACGGAGCAGAGACACGCAAAAAGAAATTGCTTTGTCAACGAGCAGCAGCTGCAACACATGTTGCTTTAAATGAAGAAACGAAGTCCTTTCTTAAAGGACTGTTTGATGCTTCTTTCGAGAAGTTTGATGCTTCCTTCGATAAGTTTGAAGCACGACTGGGAAAATTAGAGGATGATATATCACTAGTGAAGGATTTCATCTCTGCATCTGCAACTACAAGACTCACAAGGAGATCCACAACCTTGCAACAGTCCAATCCAACAGATCAGCCAAGTAAATATGTGGTACGTAAGAGATAGATCTCAGTTTTCTTGATTTACTTTGCTTATTGTGACATGTTTCTTTTCCCTTTATCTATTCTGTTTCAATAAGTTTGTAAATTAGATCCAAATCTGTGAGTAGGTGTCCTACAAATTTTTGTTTTCTTTGAAGGAGCACAATTATGTTTTGCCACAAACTTATTGATTTTGAAATATGTAGACCCATCTAAGCACTCAGCACGAACCCTCCATTTGCAAACCTTTTGTACGCAGCGTATACACCAAAATTTCTTATCAGATTTTGTAACCCTGTAGTCCTTATTCTTTATCGCACAAATTTCTAAAGTTGCTTGTAACGCTTCCTTGCTTCTGAAATGTTTCCCATGCTTTACCATTGAATCTTCAACCGCTGATCCAACTTTAACATCGTAGGAATTTCTGAGGAATTGATCATTTTGTTTATCCTCATTCACCATAGCTTCAGTTTTTTCACGCACATGACAATCATTGCCCCTTTCAATTGAATCATGTAGTTTCTGATTCAAATCAGTATTCACTCTACTCCTTTGGTTGTCACCTATTGCTATAAACGTCACACATAATCGTATGTTACTCTTCCTTTTAAAATAGTCAACAAAATTTTTTAGCTGTCGTTCATTCTTTACAAGAACTGGAGGAGAATCAACGCCGAGATCTATAGGTAGATAGCTGAATTCCACATCAACCATAGTATGTTCTATGGTGTAGTCTTCTGAAACCATCATTTTTAGGTCTTCAAGAGTTGTTGTAGATTACAAGGTGAGTAATCTAGCACATTTTTCTTCATCAACAATAAACTTCCACTCCTTATCAAAAGATCTCCATTCACCACATGTTACAAAGATCTGTAACATATTTTTATGTCCCACTCTCGTGAAATAATTTTGAAAGTGGAGGTCGTAATAAGAAGAAGAATAAAGGAAGAAGAAAGAACAAAGAAGAAGAAAAAAACGTCACACATAATCAATTAGGTATAAAAATCTAAAATATTTAGAACACAATTTCTAACATTTGTAGACGTAATCAAATGCATATATTCGGTTTCCTTATTTTTAGATTTTATTTCCATTTTATTAAAGAAATTCTAAATTATGTGGAACGTATTTTCTATTTTTTATAGACAAGCTCCAAAAATTTAAGAATACACATTCTAACAATTTTGGAACATTAATAAAGGTTAGAAAATGTATTCTAAATTACTTAGAACAGAGAGGAAATAGTAGAATACGTATTCTAGATTTTGTAGAAATCAGTATTCTAAATATTGTAGAACATAAATGCCTTCTACATTTTATAGAACATGTAGAGTGTGTAGAATACATAATCTAAAGTTCGTAGAATATGTACAGTGTATATAATATATATTCTAAAATTAGAATATGTGTTCTAAACTTTGTAGATCAAATTTCATACATCGAAAACATTAACAAAAACAACATATTTTTGAACTTTTCTGTATCTTCATGCTTTCAACATTATTTTTTTACAGATCGTTTTTTTTTTTTTGGAAAATTGGTTATATTCAAGATAAAGGGTAATTTAGGAATAAATTATCTTTATTCACAGAATGCATAGATGGACAAAAAATGATTTATTTATCATTTATTTCTAATTGTTCCTATATTTTAAGTAAATACATAATGAGTAATACCGTTGACAAATTATCAGATTTGATACGGAAAAAAAAATCTAACCTATGATAACAAATTAAGCTAAAATTGATCGATTTGATACGGAAAAAAAAATCTAACCTATGATAACAAATTAAGCTAAAATTGATCGATTTGATACGGAAAAAAAAATCTAACCTATGATAACAAATTAAGCTAAAATTGATCAACTTGGAACCTGACAACTATATATAGTCGCTACTTCAAGTCCAAAATTTGATACAAAAATAAAATAAACAATAATACATAAAGGGAAACAATGTCTGAAATTTTCAGTTTCTTTACGGTCCAAAATCGCAACAGCAACTTCTTGGACTCTGTTTTAGCTTTGATCGTCGTGTCCACTCTTTTTTGGTATATATGGCTTTACGCCAAATCCAAAAGACGGTTTCCACCGTTACCGCCGGGTCACCGAGGTCTTCCCATCGTCGGAAACCTCCCATTCCTCCATCCGGAGCTTCACACTTACTTTCACAAACTTGCTCAAAAGTACGGCCCCGTTTTCAAACTCTGGCTCGACACCAGACTAAACATTGTGATCACTTCTTTCAAAGCCACGCGCGAGATTCTAAGAACTAATGACGTCATCTTTGCGAACGTGAATGTGGCAGGTTCGCTCAGCACGTATGGTGGCGTAGATATCGTCTGGTCACCATACGGACAGGAATGGCGAATGCTGAAAAAAATTTGCATTAACAAAATGTTAAGAAGCGCCACGCTGGATTCAAATTCTTTTCATTCACTTCACTGTCTCGAAACCAGGCGAACGGTCCGCTATTTGGCGGATTGGGCTCGAGCTGGATCGCGGGTTAACATTGGGGAACATATATTTGTGACCATATTGAATGTTATGACTCAAATGTTGTGGGGAGCAACGGTTGCTGATTCAAAGATGACAGTACACACCAAAGCTCCTAAATTTGGGTGAAAAACAACAAAGCTAAGAGTAAAAAAATCCTACAAACTTTTGGACTGAAGAAGCAGACAAATTCAAAGAACCATAAATAAACCCATGTAAGAAACACCATGGAAACAAACCAAGTTCTTAGATCCTCACCTGCAAACCATAAATAAACCCAAAGAACTTTATACCTTTATTACTTAGCTTGGCCATCAAATCAGATGAGAGTAGAAGAAACACCATGGAAATAAACAAAGTCCTCTTCACATCCTCACCTGCAAAGACACCAAAACGACACCTGCACCACACCAACGATTCTAAGAACCATTATTAGTTTTTGAAGTCTAAAATAACAGCCAAAGTTCAAACCATAAATCCCACATGTATCAATCTTAAAATCCAAGTGAAAAAGCTTCATACCTTCTTAGACACTTCTTTCNTTCTTAGATCCTCACCTGCAAACCATAAATAAACCCAAAGAACTTTATACCTTTATTACTTAGCTTGGCCGTCAAATCAGATGAGAGTAGAAGAAACACCATGGAAATAAACAAAGTCCTCTTCACATCCTCACCTGCAAAGACACCAAAACGACACCTGCACCACACCAACGATTGTAAGAACCATTATTAGTTTTTAAAGTCTAAAATAATAGCCAAAGTTCAAACCATAAATCCCACATGTATGAATCTTAAAATCCAAGTGAAAAAGCTTCATACCTTCTTAGACACTTCTTTCGTTAAAGCAATTGAAGATGTCTCCGTATACCTGCTTCATACCAAATTAAACGAAATCAAAAACCAATACAAAAAGTAAACCTAAATTGCTCGTATTTAAGCTATAAGAAACTTCATCCGTTAAGCTTAATCAAAGCTTGCTTCATCAAAGGAGGACTGAGTTTCGGTTGAATCGGGTGGGTTTGGTGGTCGCGGCGGCGGAGGAAGACGACAATAAGAGAAGAGAGAGGAAATCTGGAGACGAAGAGGAGATCTGAATACGATGAGAAGAAGAGATCTGAAGAAGAAAAGAGATTTTGAGACAAAGAGGGAAGAGAATATCTGGAGTCGAAGAGGTGAAATTAGAAGGAAAATAAAATCAATAATGGTTTTTTTTTATATTTTTGATTACAGTTAAGCAGAAAATAATTTTTTTTTGGCTAAGTATCACCCGCTTTTTGTGGTTTTTGGTTCCGACTCCCAAATTTAGATTTCCCGCTTAGTCATTTTTAGGTTTAGCATTTTTATAACGCTATTACATAGTCTTATTTTTTTTTATCAACGATAGCGTTTACGAAAACAATGCTATGCTTTTCTGCTATCAATGCTAATATTTCTTGTAGTGTTTGACGTCGGTGTTTACATAGCTCACAATTAGGATTTAGATTAATTTTCTATTTTATTATGGAAGAATATATAATCTTTACTTTTAGGATTAGGATTAGAATATTTGGTGTTTATCTTCTTCCCTTAGTTTTAGATTTGATTATCCATTATAAAAGGGATCGAACCCTCACATGTATAGACAACATTGAATTGAATAAAGAATTATTTTAAAGAAAGCTTTGTGTAAGCCTAGAGAGGAGGACTCTTACTCCCATAAAAATCTTACCTTGAGTAGGACCTGAGAGGAGGACTCTCATCCCTATCCATTCTTAGCTTCCACACCGCATCACGACGTTTTTGCATTCTTTTGATTGGAAAGTAGGGGAAGGAGAAAAAATGAAGCTCGAGGAGAAGTTCGGGTTTGTGTTGAAGTTGAAGAATCCACTTGTTGCAACACCCGTGTTAAGGTTGTCTGATCCAAATCTTTATCTTTAAGTTTATGAAAAGTTAATAAGGAGAAAAATAATTGATCATTTTGTTTTTGTGGACGTATATAATGTATGTTTTAATAGAAATTGTACAATGTGACGATGCTCAATCTCGTCTTATGGATTGTTGTAACCTTTGTTGTGACGTTTGGTTAATTTTAGATTTAAATAGAGTATGATAGCTAGTTGATATGATTTGTCAAAGAAACTAAATTCGGGTTCTATACCGAAAACATGTTATTGGACTAAAAACAAACTTCAAATGGATACGCTGTTTTTGTTATACATAAAGTTAGTTTATGAAAACCACAACGATACGCTATATGTGTTTGGTATTACATGGCCATCCCGTGAGAGAGAGAGTCGAGAAGGTCTCAAGTTCCGTATTAGAGATTTACGTATTCATGTCTCCGACCTTAAAAAATTGTATTACACAAATAATTTGCGTATCATATTCACCGCCCAAAACCAAAAGTATTACATAAAATTGTCCACAACATTTTTATCAAAAACAAATATTGTCCAACAACTTTCTAATGGTTTAAATTAGTCAAGCTCTTTAATTCAAAGCATTTGAAAGTTGTGGACAATTTTTTTTGTTTTGTTTTGTTATTGTTAATTTAAACAAAATAGTTTTTTTTTTTTTAAGCATTGTACACCAAATGTATCTCTTTTGTTTGGATGACTTCAAAATTTGGATCCCTAGAGATATACTATCATTTTTCTTTGACGAAAATAATATATTATTATTTTTGACGACTTTAAAGTTAAAATATGTCCAACAAGTCAACAACTAAACATTTTGATTTTCTAAAATGATGAAATTATATCATCCATTCAAATGTTATCAATTTATCATCTTAAGACCCTTAACTTTGAAGATAAATAATGCTGTACGTCCTAACCGTATACAATATCATTAAGGGACAACAACTGTAAACGATGTCTCCGATTTCAGCTCTCTTTACCGACAACACAATACTAATCAATGTTAAACCTTACGCAGTTATCGTTCTCATAGCCATCTTATCGATTCTGTGGTACTTCTTGAAACGCTCCCCGCATCCGCCTCTACCGCCTGGACCGCGAGGGCTACCTATTGTCGGAAACCTTCCCTTTCTTGACCCGGATCTTCACACATACTTTACAAACCTCGCTCAAAGTTACGGTCCAATCTTCAAACTCAATCTTGGTTCAAAACTGACCGTCGTGGTCAACTCTCCAGCACTAGCTCAAGAGATATTTAAAGACCACGACATCAATTTCTCAAACCATGACATCACTCTCACAGGCCGAGTGGTTACCTATGGCGGTCTTGACCTTGTTTTGTTACCATACGGTGCCGAATGGAGAATGCTTAGAAAAGTTTGCGTTCTCCAGCTTCTTAACCGAAAAACTTTGGATTCTTTCTACGAGTTTCGATGCAAAGAGATCCGGGAAAGAACGAGATACTTGTACCAAAGAGGTCAAGAAGAATCACCAGTCAACGTCGGTGACCAGATCTTTTTGACGATGATGAACCTCACGATGAATATGTTATGGGGAGGTACGGTGAAAGCAGATGAAATGGAGAGTGTTGGAACAGAGTTTAAAGGAGTTATTTCTGAAATAACTAGGCTTTTGGGGGAGCCTAATATTTCTGATTTTCTCCCAATGTTAGCAAGCTTTGATCTTCAAGGACTTGTGAAGAAGATGCATGTGTGTGCTCGAGAGCTCGATACCATACTTGATAAAGCCATCGAGCAGATGCAACGACTAAGAAGTAGGGATGGTGATGATGGTGAATGTAAAGACCTCTTGCAACATTTGATGAAGTTAAAGGACCAAGAAGCCGACTCTGAGGTTCCCATTACACTCAACCATGTCAAAGCCGTACTAATGGTAATGAAATTATTTCAGTTTTAATACTTTAATTTAGAATATTAACTTCGGAGGATAGCATATTCTTGCAACTATGAAGACTGACTTTATCAATGCTATTGTCATATATATGTGAAGGATATGGTAGTTGGTGGTACAGATACAACAACCAACACGATAGAGTTTGCGATGGCCCAACTAATAAGCAGCCCAGTTTTAATGAGGAGAGCGCAACAGGAGCTAGACAAAGTTGTAGGCAAAGACAACATAGTTGAAGAATCACACATCACTAGTCTTCCTTACATAGTCGCCATTATGAAAGAAACACTTAGACTTTATCCAACCATTCCTTTGCTTGTCCCTCATCGTCCGACTGAAACCGCGGTTGTGGGCGGCTACACCATTCCTAAAAACGCTAATACCTTCATCAACGTTTGGTCTATTCAGAGAGACCCAAATGTGTGGGATAATCCGACTGAGTTTCGTCCTGAGAGGTTTCTTGATAATGAGTCTTATGATTTCAGTGGAACAGATTATAGGTTTATTCCATTTGGATCTGGACGGAGAATTTGCGCGGGTATAGCACTCGCTGAGAGGATGGTTTTGTACACTCTCGCGACATTATTACATTCGTTCGATTGGAAGATACCGGAAGGACAAGTGTTGGATTTGAAAGAGAAGTTTGGGATTGTCTTGAAGCTCAAAACGCCTCTTGTTGCCTTGCCCATTCCAAGATTATCCGATTCGAATCTTTATTTATAAAAGCTTAAATCGTAGAAACAATCCCTTAAAAGTTATATTAATTATTATTACTAATGTACAATAGAAAAAAATATTACTCCTTTTTTAGGGGGTAAAGGTAAATGTATTTTTTTAAGTTTTACTCATTATAAAGTTTGTAACTAAAACAAAACATCCGTTTGCAATAAAACATTATTGAACTAGGACCAGTTGATTTTCTAAATTTGGTTGGATATTATTTTTGGGTTAAATTTGACTATAAATAGTTTTAATTTATATAATAAGTTTTTTTTGACATCCGATCAAAATTAAACATTTGTTGGATCCCCCACTGTCTGAGAACTCACATGATGATGCGTGGACCATATGTTGTTCTAAATCAAATGAATATGATTTTCTTTCTTGATTAGATTATAACTAGGATATATCCCGTGCTTATCAATTTTTTTAAAAAATTTATAATATAATAATAAAAATTATTGTTTTATTTTTAAAAATATATATTTTGTTTGAGATAATATTTATTTTGAATTGTTATGTAAATCTATTAGTCTATTTGAATACTTATTATTTTAGAATATTATAGTATTTTATTTTTGATGTATTATTACATTTTTATATTGTTTATTTGTTGTATTTGCATCATTATTTTATGAAATATAAAATAGTAATTTTAA
>NC_025686.1:4828715-4838738 GCF_000633955.1 Camelina sativa
TTTTTTAGATTTTTTAATATTTGATCTGTAAGTGTTTTTTATTTTTGATTAATTATATTTATTTTAATTAGTTAATTAAGCTTAATTAATTTTTTCTAATGACAATTGAATGTAATTTTTTACACATTTTAAGGTTAGTTTCATATTTGTACTTCTCAATTAGTATAGTAGGATGAATATGATGGCGCATTACGTACCATCACTAAATTAACAAAATTATATGAGATAGTGACCTTAACAAAAACGTGATTTGATAATGTGGCATATGATTATGATCAGCTGCATATCCTCTATATATTTCAATAGAGAAGCATCATATGGTCCATGTATAAAGTTGAATAAAACAACAAAAACTTTAGTTACATATTTTGTTCTGCACAAATGAATCTTAGATTCCCAAACATTAATCTTACTAATAATAATTTTATTTGAATCGATTTATTTGTGTTAGTGATACCTATAAGTGGTACACGTGCGAGAGTTTATGATTTCTTCTAAATATCTTGTACTACCAACTAAATGAACTGTAAGAATCTGATATTCTTGTAAAATGCGGTTTACCAAATTCGATGTTCAATTCATTCCATTACACAGTTGCTATCGAATTAGTCTATATAAACTTGACACAAATTTACAATGAAAATGCAAATGCAAATTCCATTATAGGAATTTGTGAGTGTACTATTAATAGCAGATGCCTCGCAAATTCAGATGGTCTCTAACGGCTAAAATTAGAAACGGGAACTCTCCACAATCTAGTTTGACTTGAACGCAGATAAGTTTGTCAGTACATCTATCCCAAAGAACTCAAGATATTTGTTAGCATGGTGTTTGACAAAAAAATAATTTGTTAGGATGGTTAATGAACAATGATCTGTTAGTCTGTTACACGTTCACCCTATCAGTCTATCACCTCACTAATGGTAGTACTTTTCCTAAAATATAGGGAATTAGTCTTGCTTTTATGGATTTTTTAAAATGTTAAGAGATTTTATTTATTTACAAAATCCGAAATCCAAAAAAAAAAAATTGAAAATCTACAAACTAATATATATAATTCAAAAAACACTTAAAAGCTATCAGCAATTGATCATGACCTAAATTTTAAGCCAAATCTTATGGGATATCAGTTTTTGTTTTATTCCAATTTTGTTATATCTGAGATAGTAGAAATTTTACATTATTAAGTGAGATAAGAAGTTAAGACACTAAATTTCTTACAAATTAAGTATGCAGATCAAGAGTACAAGCAAGTCAATCCCAATTTTGCAGCCATGCATATAGATGTTAAGTACATTTTTTTGGCCAATCATCTTTTAAGTTGTTAACCCAAGTTAGTTACTTGCCTTTGCTATATAAAGAGAGTTTCACTAATTTTACCTCACAGAAGCATATCCGGCCACGTGAAAAGTGAATGGTCTATTCTACTGCCACAATCAAAATTGTTTTGCCATTGAAATCAATACAATAAAAGAAGAATATGTTGCATTCCTGGTGTGACACATCAGCCTCAACATTGAAGTTGGTGTTGACACATCAGTTAAAATCACTAACCTATCAAATTAAAATATTAATACAGATCAGTTTTTTGTCTAGATGAACACATATTATTTCTCTTCGATGATTCAATTTGTTCTTCGTTCTAATTAGCTTTCATCGTCAGTTCTGATCCAACCGGTAGAAAGAGAGCCATGAGATCACTAGCACTGCAGATTCAACGTTATTTTTGCTGGTGTAACGAAAAGGGTTTGTATGATCGTGTGTTGAAAACACTTGTATCCCCGACTTCGTTCAACAAGGAGGGACAGAGAGAGTTGGTGTTGAACCCTAACATCACCGCAAAAAGGAGAGAGGAGAAGAAAGGTAGCCATGAGAGAGAGTATGGGAGAGCAAGAGAGATCGTAAAAAAATAGAGAAAAAGGAAGAAGAAAAGATGGTGCCGAGAGATGGAGGTGGGAAGCGGCAAACCGGATGACAATCAAGGGAGAAGGAGACATTGCGGAGGTGGTTGATCTGGTAGTCATTACTGTGACTGTAGCAGGCCACAGTGGTGGTGGAAGAGCAAAGTCGGAGTAAATCAGAGCTGGAGAAGAGAAGAACGAGAAAGAGGAATTAGAAAATAAAGCAGTTTGGAGAAGTGCATTTGGAGGCTCGTCGGTGCCGTATGTGACATCGGATTAGAAAGACAAAACACCTGCGTGATCACCATCAAGCCATGAGCTCGTAGCAACTGACGGAATTCCGATCGGAGTTATATTCAAGAAGTTATGTAGAAATTACTGGAACTGCCCAAACCAGAAACCCTAGAAATCAGATTCGAGGTTGTCTCCTTGGAACAGTGTTTGGTAGTCCAAAACTTACCCGATCGAGCTGAGATTTGGTGGGGAGCTTTACGGTACTATTGGCTATATATTTAACTAGGCCTGGGAATTTTAACCGAACCGATTTGTCCGAATCGAACCGAACCGAGATTTGGGCAAATCGGTTCGGTTTAAATTAATTAATATAACCGATCGGAATAATTTTAATTTTAGTCGGTTAACCGAGATTTTCGGTTCGGTTCGCTGAAACCGAACGGTTAACCGAATAAGTGAAAACCCTAACCTAATATACCTTTAGCCGTCGTTCTTCTCTCCTTATGATTGTTTTATCAAATAAGAGAGTGGGTAAAGGAAGAAGTAGAATCGGAAGGAGATGGTGGAGGAGGAACATCGTTGATTTAACCAGTGATAAAGGCTAAACGATCAGATCCTCTTTCTAAGATCTTCTGTCTCCTTGCTTCTCTGTTGTTCGTCGCCATTGCCTCACCAGAATTTTTCGGAAACCAAACCAATCCTCTTTTTAAGAAATCGATGCTCTTCTTCAAAATCAAATGAGGATTTGATAGTATTATCGATTCTTTTTTTCTCTGGGCAAACAAAAATTCTTCTTTTTTCTTGTTCTTTTTCTTCTCTTATTTTGATTCATTACCATTATTTTTTCCTCCTCTTCGATTCATCACCATCTTCTTCCAAAATCTTCTTCAATCCATCACCATTATCTTCTTTTTCTTCGATTCATCACTATAACCTTCCACTTTTCAGATCTCGGCTTCATGATCCATTGATTTTCAGTAGAAAAAAGATTTTTTTCTTTTTTTTTTTAACAACTTAATTATAAACCTAGATAACCGAGTTTCCGAACCGAAATAACCGATTCCGAACCGAACCGAACCGGAATCTTAGTCGGTTCGATTCGGAACAGTTTTTAATTTTATAAAATAACCGAAAACCGAAGAACCCGAACCGAAATATCCGAAGTAACCGAAGTCGCAGGCCTATATTTAACAGTGGGGTTGTGATTTTAACGGTTAGCTGTTGTTTTCCACTCGTGTGTTTTGAGATATTTGTATTGAGTAAATAGTAACATTTTAATGTTTGGTTTGACAAACGAGGTTGGATGGAGCTGAAGCTTTGTATGAGTGTTCTTGAATATTAGGTCTGACATGGGAAAGGAGAAATGATCTTCAACATTTAAGTAGCAAAGGAGGACGAGAATTCTCGAGATGATGAGACAAAAGAAGTTACGAAAGATGGGGATATGTCTGAACCAAAGAAAACGGATATAGATGCTGAGATAAAAATAAAAGATGATGAAAAGCTGTGACGGAAGATAAAGAGTCAGAGGTTTAGACAAATGGAGACAATGCTGAGACTGAAAAAGCTGTGATGGAAGATAAAGAGTCAGAGGTTAACTTGTGATTGTAGGCAAGACTGATGTTCCTATATTTCACCATGTTTTACCTTAGTTTATTTACACCTTTTGCATGATTTACTAGCTAGTTTGGTCATTATTGAGTAGTTTAAGGACTGTTTGTGCATTAGAGTAGAATTGCATTGCATTTACATGGTTTCTAGCATAAACAGGTGATTTGGACCCCAAGGAGCATGGAAAGGTGCTAAGGAGGAATAGAGCTAGCAAGTGAAGCAGACAAAGGAGCTCGAGCATAAGAGAACCAAGGTCCAGAAGTCCACTCGACCACCACACTCGACCAGACACTCGACCGTGTGAGGAGAGGAACTCGACCGGTGGAAGAAACGCAAGAAGAGGTCATTCGACCATGCACTCGACCGAGCACATTGTCGAGCTGACCGAGCCGCCTCTCTATTTTGTCTTCTAGCCATTTTAGGGCTTCCCTTCCCTCCTATATATACCCAATGTATTTTGTGGCCACCAGGAAGCCACTTTTAGGGAGAAAATATATGAAAAACTTAGTTTTTACCCTTTTGGGAATATTTACTTTTTGCTTAGATCATTAGCCACTTTTATATCTTTTTCTCTAGATTTTTGATACTTGTTGGTTCCATAACTTTCAAAGTATTAAGAATTTGAGTTTGTTTCCTTCTTCAATATTGTAGATCTTTGTCTTATATTTCTAATGATGCAAGTTTCATTAATTTCTGATTTTATGATTTTGTTCATCATGTTTAGTCAATCTGAGTAGTGTTAGGATCTTAGGGATGGATAAGGCTGGATAAGAGTTATGGTTGTTTAACTGATCAAGCTTGATTGTGTAAATGTCTCTTCTAGATTAGATGTGCTCTATGGTGTTCTTATATCTGAGAGGGTAAGGATAGATCTTAAGCTTCTTATCATCATACCAATGTTTAAGTTGTTAGATAAAGCTAATGATAGAGATTATTATGCTTAACCTAAGAGATTGGTTGTTTAAGGTGATTTTTTACATGTAATGATCTGGATCTTTAATGCTTGTTTTAATATGTCTTAGCTAGTGAGAACTAGGTCTAGGAGTATCTAAACTTGATTGCTATTGTCATAAGAATGGATTAGTAAGTTTATGAGATCATTGTCTAGAGATAGCTCATTGTTGATCAGGTTAGGTAATCATACCTTGAGTCCAGCCCATGAATTCATCCCTAGGAGCCTTATTTGTTTATTGATTTCTCTGTTTGATTACTGTTATTTGCTTCCTGTTTGATTTGCTTGCAATTGGCTCTGTTTTGATTGTCAAATTTGGTTATGTTCTTCGTATCAAGTCACTCGACCTGCCACTCGATCGAGCATACGATCAAGTGCTTGCTCGAGCTTCTTCCAGAGTTCTTGTTTATGTTCAGCATCTTTCTTGTTTCATTCATGTTTCATTGCATTCACTCCCATTTGATCCTGTTTCATTCATTGTATTGTAGTAGTGTAGTTCTTGCTCCTGCTTAGAATCATTATTGCTTTGTTTATATTGTTCACTTGCATTTTGTCTCTTGTCTTAGTAGTTTTACATTCTGCATTTCATTATTGTCATTAGGCTGTTAGTTTAAAACAATTTTCATATTTGGCTTGACTTAAATTGGTGTTCACATCCTGATTGCTTGCATCACACTCATTATGGTTTGACATCCTTTATGCTACAAATACATAAGGGTAATTGAAACACCTTGCATTACACCTGATCATTCATCATCACTATCATCATTTCACCACACAAAAAGATATGTTTCAATTTGGCACTGTTGCCGGGGATCGAACCCGAGTCACCCGCGTGATAGGCGGGAATACTTACCACTATACTACAACGACAATATTTGATGTTGTGTTTTGTTTTCTTATTTCAAGTTTTTAGCATAATCATGTTTGTATTTGTATTTCATCTAAGGCATAGAAAAAACCAAAAAAAATAATTTTGCAAAAATCTTTATAAAAAAAGAGATGTTTCAATTTGGCGCCGTTGCCATTTGAGTGTTTGTTTGTGACATTTAGGATTTACACAAGTTTAAGATTAAGTTCTACTGTTCTTTTGATCACTACTGATTAAGATTCTTCATCTGCTTGGTTGTTTTTAATCTCAGGTACCAACTCGACCCAGCACTCGACCGTCTCCACGATCGAGCACCTGATCGAGCCACCAACCCAGATTCAGTCAGTCTTCCAGTCTCAGTCGGTTCAGTCTTCCACTCGAGCCTGTGCTCGACCGAGTGTCAGTTCGAGCTAGTGATTAAGTCAGTTGATGCAAACAAGATCCAAGGGAAATCAGAACCTTCAGAGGTACCTTGACCATATAAACCGCCTACCAAGAGACCTGAGGCAGCAGAGAACCAGAATCCTCCAAGAACATGAAGATCAATTGCTAATTGAGCAACAAAACAATCAGGATCAAAGGCCAAGACCTATTGGTGCAGGAGATGCTCCAAATACACACAACCAGAGAGCTGGCATAGTTCCTCCTGCAGTTGCCAACAACAATTATGAGATTAAAAGTGGGCTGATTACCATGATTCAGGCAAACAAATTTCATGGTTTGCCAATGGAAGACCCTTTAGATCATCTTGATGAGTTTGATAGGCTTTGTGGACTCACAAAGATCAATGGTATTAGTGAAGATGGCTTCAAGCTGAGGCTGTTTCCTTACTCACTTGGAGACAAAGCTCATCTATGGGAGAAGACACTTCCAACTGGTGCTATCACTACATGGGATGCTTGTAAGAAGGTCTTCCTAGCTAAATTCTTCTCTAGTGCTAGAACTGCAAGGTTGAGGAATGAGATTTCTGGTTTTGCACAAAAGAATAATAAAACCTTTTGTGAGGCATGGGAGAGATTCAAAGGCTACCAAACACAATGTCCACATCATGGGTTTAGTAATGAGTCTCTTCTTAGCACACTATATAGAGGAGTCTTACCAAAAATAAGGATGCTATTGGATACAGCCTCTAATGGAAATTTCCTCAACAAGCATTTAGAAGAAGGTTGGGAGCTAGTGGAGAATTTAGCACAATCTGATGGGAACTACAATGAGGATTATGATAGAACAGTGAGATTTGTTGCCCCTGATTAAGATGAGAAGTATAAGAAGGATTTGAAGGTTGTTCATGAGAAGTTGGACAAGATTCTACTCAGCCAGCGAAAGAACATTCATTTTCTTGGTGAAGAAGAGACTCCAGCTCAAGATGGGGAGAATGAATTTGCTGAGATTTGCTATATGCAGAATCAAGGAGGTTTCAAAGGTTATAATCAGTTCAAGAACAACAACCTCTCCTATAGAAGCACAAATGTAGCTAATCCTCAAGATCAAGTCTACCCTCCTCAACAGCCTCAACAACATAACAGTTCTGTACCCAAGCAGCAACAACAAGGTTACCAGGCTCCAATGTGTCCCCCACCAGGGTTTCAGACCAACCAAGCCCAGGAACCAGATTTGAGAACTTTGATGCAACAGTTGCTACTTGGCCAAGCAAATGGGCAGATTGAGAATGCAAAGAAGTTTGCTGAGTTACACCAGAAGATGGATAATTCTTATAATGACCTGAATATCAAGTTTGAGAGTCTGAACTCTAAAGTCAAGTACATGGAGAGTAACATAATCTCTACATCAGCTCCTAAGCCAAACCAGCTGCCTGGTAAAGCTATTCAAAATCCAAGGGAGTTTACAGCTAAAGCTATTCATTTCTATGAAGAAGCAGTCACTGAGGACAGTGAGGTTCAAGATGGGGACGATTTGTCACAAGTTGAAGCTCAGAATGAAGGTTTTACCCAGCAAACTGAAGCAGAAAAACCACTCGACCAGGTGCTCGACCACACCTGACCACACCACGACCAAACTGAAGCAGAAAAACTGAAGCAGAAAGAAGTGATGGCTTTACAACAAGAGGAAGTCATTGAAAGGAAAGAAGAAGAGATAGGACATGCTTTGGAACACTATGCTCCATATCCTCTCTACAAAGGCATGCTACTTGACATATCCAAGCAGAAAGCTCAGAATCAAGACAGGAGAGATCAAGAGGAGACTGGGATAGCTGTTATCCCAACAAAACTTGTAGATCCAGGTCCATTTAATCTGCCTTGCTCCATCAGCCACCTACACTTCAACAAATGCCTATGTGATATGGGGGCATTTGTTAGTGTCATGCCCTACTCTATAGCAGAAAAGCTTGGACACACTAAGTTCAAGACAAGGCATCTCTATATAAGTCTAGCTGATGGTTCACAAAAAGATGTGGTTGGTAAATTGGAGAGCCTCCCAGTTAAGATAGGCAAGGCCAGAATTCCTACTGATTTCATCATTATAGAGATGGATAAGGAGTTAGAAGATCCAATCTTGCTTGGGAGACCATTTCTTGCCATAGCAGGAGTTGTCATTGATGTTAAGGAAGGGCTGATAAGGTTGAACATAGCTGAAGGTTTGACCATGAACTTTGATATCAAAAATCCATCTAACCAACCAACCATTGGAGGTTAACCATTTAAGATTGAAGATAAGGCTGATTATGGGGTTTTGAGAGAAGAAGAGACTTCAAAAGCTAAGGTCTCATCTCATGAGGAATCAGTTCAACATCTTAAGGATTCAGTTCAAGAGTTAGCTGGTCTAGTGCAGGATCTTCAAGTGCAACTCAACAAGAGGTCTTTGAAGAAGGCAAGACCAAGATTCAAGCTTAAGAAGAAACAAAGTTCAAGTGTTAAGGGTGAAGTGATGAAGAATCAGCTTCATGGTGATCAAGTTGAACCAAGGGGGATCTAATCACCTCCTTGGTCTCAAAACCAAGCCTGAAAAGGCACCAAAAGTCAAGCTTAGAGACTTTAAACAAGCTCACTAGGGAGGAAGTTCCTAAGGTATCATTGTACATAAGTTTAAATTTCCTTGTAGTTTTGATCTTTTTATTTTATGTTTGTGTTGGGCAGGCCTTTTAAGAGAGTATAGATGGGTTTAAGAAGAATTGGACTTGTAAGAAATGGGTTTTAAGGGCCACTCAACCAGCCCACAAGAGGGACGCGATCGAGCACCATATAAGCCCAAGCTCACTCGGTTCAATTTTCTCTTGCACGATCGAGTGGAGGGAGAGATGAGTTTCAAATTTTGAATTTTGGTCAAGCACTCGACCACATGGGGTCGAGTGGTGGGGTTGAGTGGCAGCAAAAGTGAGTCAAAGATTCCCAATTCAAATTTTGAATGGTATGGACGCTCCACCCTTGTCTCTTTGTCCCCTTAGCCTCTTTATATAGAGGTAAACTCGATTCTAAGCTCCTCACAGTCTCTCATTTGCATAAACACTCAATATCTAGCTAGAAAATCTCTCTCAAGTTTCATTTTCATGCTCAAGCTTAGTTCTTTTGGTTTTTGGGTTACTAACCTATTAACTTTGAGCTTTGAGTCTATTCCTTTCAGTTTTCTTTTGAAATGTCTTCCAAATCCAAGGAAACACCACAACAAGCTGCTATCCGCAAAGATGAAGGTAAGAAAGCTGCTGATAGTTTGTTGGATCGTCGGGATGCACTACTTGCTTCAAGAAGAGAAGTTGGTGAAAGCGCTCGATCACCCACTCGAGCAGGCAAACGACCGAGTTCCCAATCGAGTAGGCGGTCGAGTGGCGTGTCGAAGAAGAAACATCAGCCTGTTGAGGAAGATCCAGAGAGAATTGAGAGTGATGAGGAGATGGAGGTTACTCTTGAAGAGCATATTAGGAGGAACAAGCAAAGTGGGAAGAGGCCAGCAGCGGAAGTGCAACAAGAAGAGAGTGAAAGTGAAGAAGAAGAAGAATCTGGTGCTTTAACACCAAGACAACTATATGAAGCCTTCATGAAGATGAGCTTCCAAAGAACAAGATATCCACACAAGGAAACCATGGAGAGGCTTGGTATTGATGAAGATGTTTAGTGATACTAGGATTTTTGTGCATCCTAGCAGGTCTCAATTAACCTTATGTAGTTGTAGTACTAAAGGTGTCAATCCAAATGGGAAACTTTACTAGCAATCAAGATGCAATCAAGAAATCACAAGTCAAGCCAATTCAAAGAGAGTGTTTGTCTAACAGTCCTAGAATGATGACGATACGAAAGGAAAATAAGTCACAGAATTAGAAACGAGAATGCATGACAAGAGGCGAAAATGAATAAAAACATAAACGAGTCTAAGCATGAACTAAAAGGCAAGAAACGAAACAGTCTCAGGAATGTAATAAAATTCAGAAAGGAAGAGGTCCTAAGGATGGGAGTAATTGATGTCGGTGGAGTATCCTAGTCTATAGAGTATTTAACATGCCA